>NC_133302.1:9886542-9942475 GCF_005239225.2 Populus alba
AATGATTTATATTGTTCTCTCATCTTGAATAGCACCACCTTTCTACTCATAATTGTTAACATAATTGATTTCGATCTCTCATGTCATCTTTTCTTCTAGGATATGACCTTTGCTTGGATGATAACTGTTAGTTATTTTCTTGTGCTCATTTCAATAAAAGGACGTGTTCATTTCAATAATAGTGCATGCTTCATGTCAATTTTATTTCTTTATTTATTTGCAAAGAATTAATGATTAATAAACAATTGTATGGAACCAGGAAAAAACCCTAATCAGATGCTTAATGCAGCATCTTTTCTGAAGTGGAATTCTGAACTTGTAATTTTGAGATGTCAACTACAATTTTAACTAAACAAATTCAAAAGAAATTTGTGGCTCAAAGTAATAATTTTGCCAGTCAAAGAAACATGGTGAGCATTATTTTAACTTGGTAGCTACTTTGGTTCCCTTAGTATTTTTCAATTCACAAAGTTTGGTATGCACAATTGGTGCAATGGACTACTCAATTTGGGGCTTGGAATTTGGTGTTGATTTATGTTTTTGATAATGCTTTAATCTCTGTTGGTAACTTTCTTTGCAGTCAATTCTTCCTCCGAGCATGTCTGAGTTTCAGAGGCTTAGATGTCGAGTTGCATTTCATGCTCTAAAATTTCGCCCAAAAATTCAGGTGCTTGGTCAGTTGATGGTTCAGAGGTATAGCTGATTAGTTTCTTACCTTGCCTCTCCAATAAAATTATAATGCCAATTAGCAGATTTCAGGATGTGCACAATCTTCATTATTTTGGCACTCTGTAAGAATATGACCGACATTTCAATAATAAATTGCATGCAACTTCACAATCTATGAAGCATTTGTTTGCAGTTCTTGGCTCTAAAACCTTTTCCACAGGTTACGGGCATCTGGTCAACCTTTCCTTGCTTTTCATCCTGGCTTAGTGAGAAATACCTTGGCATATCATGGTTGTGCGGAATTATATCAGGCTAGTTGTTCAAGCCTTTTCTCATCTATATCGCTGCCATGATCAAAGTTGCATCGATATGTTTAAGTTTGGTTTCTTTTAATTTTAGTACTTGTTTGCTGTTCAATTAGTCATAAAATTCATTAGTTGGAATTTCAATAATTGGATGTGTCTTCTTTTTTATTTTCTACCTCAAACATAAATGAAGATGGATTATATAAATACCTCGTTAAATTCTCTATTTTTCCTAGCCCCTTCTTCTAACTTGGCACTTCCTCTAGGATGTTCACACTGAGCTTATACAGTACCGAAGGGCACAGATGATTAAGCAAGGATTCTTAATGATAAGCTAAGTGTAGACTCACACGTCCGAAGATCCAATGGGTCATGCCCCTCATGCCAGAAGAGGTACACATAGAGTTAAGGTTTAACTTTCAAGTCCAAACTGCACAATGCATGCATCTTTTATCTACACTGGAGTTTTGTTTCTTGCACATTTCTTGAATTATGTTTGCCAAATCATTTGCAGATTTCATATTAATTCTAGGTCCTTAAACTTTCTTTTAGAAGGGATTTTTCATTTTTAGATAGAAGAAAGTATCAAATAGAAAAGGGAAGAAATGTCCAACAGCACTTTAGAGAACAAGACATCCTCCAATTAGAGAATGAGAAAAAAACAACAACAAAATTTCAATATAAAAGATAGTCTAATCTCACTAAATTAGCTTTGAAACTCATACACCATAGTGGTCCCATGCATTGCATTGCAAAGAAGCTAGAAGCATCATCCTATTCCACTCTTGAGGTTGACTTATCCTAAAAATGTCGACTAATTTCTCTCCATCCAAGCTTACCAAATAAGAATCACGTCACCACAAGCTCTTATGTTCCTTCCTCCTTCCAAAACCCACCATGAACGATCTATCGTACATATCTTCCACCACCATTGGGCAGCCCAATGTTGACTGTCTCCTAGCATGGTAGCATATAACACAGATCTTAGGAGGAAGGCTTTTTTACAAGAGCTTCCTAGCTAGCAGCAAATTATTAGTTTTCATCGTATCAAATGTTACTATCCCAGGAATGACACAACTTTGCGGGGCCCTTTTACTTTGAAACATTTTCAGATTGGTCTTCTCCTTAAAGAGATGGGCTATTCTACTGAAACAATGATATATGTGGCTGGGTCTGAAACTTTTGGTGGTCAACGCATTTTGATCCCTCTGCGAGCAAACTTCTCTAACACTGTGGATCGCACTCAGGTGTGCACTAAGCAAGAATTATCTGATTTGGTTGGTCCTGAAACACCTCTTCCATTGAATCCTTTCCAGCCTCCACCTACCAAAACTGAGGAACAATTAAAAGAAGAGTGGAATAGGGCAGGTCCCCGGCCTCGTCCCCTTCTTCCACCTCCAGACAGACCCATCTATCAACATGAAAAAGAAGGTTGGTATGGTTGGATTACTGAGTCTGACACAGAACCAGACCCTTCATCTGTAGATCTGAGGAATCAAGCACACAGATTAATCTGGGATGCTCTTGATTATATTGTCTCAGTGGAAGCAGATGCATTTTTTCCTGGTTTCCATAATGATGGTAGTGGATGGCCAGACTTCTCAAGCTTGGTCATGGGACACCGGCTATACGAGAGTGCTTCTTCTAAAACATATCGGCCAGATAGGTATGATGGGCAAAAACCTCTTATTATGAACTTCAAATTAAATTACAGCATAAATGTACTGAATCATTCCATGGAAATTGATTGAAGTACAATATGTTTCAACGCAAAAATGGAAGCATAGTGTGGATGAATGTCCTCAACTACATGATACTTGAGATTCACAATTTTCTGCAGTTTTAAAATGCCAGTGGGGCAAAATAAATTCAATGACTTGTGATTACATTGATTCATTTTTTCAGTATATATGCATTTGATAGTAGGGATTCTCAACTTCCGCAATTTATGCTCATTTGATTTTGATGTTCTGCAAGGAGCAGCTGACTTTTCACCTTCAATTAAAACACTGCATAGTGCTATGAAGCATTTAAAACTTGCCATACAGACAGAAAGAGGGAAGGATTTGCCAGGAATGTAACAGATGTACTAGATTTCTGAGAAAGATTATCAACCTGAATTTGCATTTTCATATGATAATATATATTATATATTTGTGTTGAGTAATGATTTTTTCCTTGCTGCTCTTCCAGAGAGTAATCAGCTTTCAGTTGGCAGCACTTCCCAAATAATAATCATGTTATGTTGAGATAAGCCACAAGAAGTATTGTAGAATGCCAGGAAAAAAGTGTCTTTGCAGTCTTCTATAATCTTCTTTACATTGGTTTCTGCACTGTGGTGTTGCTGTTTTAAAGCAAGCAAATCATCTTGAATCCATTTCAATTTTCATGTAATAAAATTTGTTGTACTGGTTTTATCTGCTTCCTTTTGATTTTGCATACCTTGTACTTTAGTTCTGGTTTTGGTCAGTCTTGATATATCTTCTTGATGTTCACCTGTATATTATAAATTGAACAAATCATTCTGATGCTTTGTTGGTTCTTCAAACAGGAGGGTTCTTGCAGAACTTTTCAACGTTATCCATGACAACTTGTACCACCATAACAATCGCACTTGGAAACGTGTAGTAAGGGAACATCTCAACAAAAGCTTGAGTGAAGACGGACTTATAAGGCAATCGCTTCTGTCAAAACCAACCACATTCCTGTCTCACCCACTTCCTGAATGCTCTTGCAGAATTCCTTCTGCTGAGGTTCCGAAACAGGTAAAAGGTAATGATGGCCGATTTCTACATGGAGGAGAGGATGAGTGCCCAAGATGGATGCAGCTTAGTCAGGAAGATACTCGCTCAGAGTCAGCAGTAGTGGAAGAGGGTAGTGATGATAATAGCGAGTCAGAATATGAAAATGATGGTGTTGAACAGCAAGAATCTGATGACAGTAGAGGTAGAAGTGGTCTTACTGAAATACCCATGGATCAGGAGGATGAATGGGATCCTAATGACTAGAAGTGGATGTGCTGATGATATGACTTCTGTTTTTATAACTGAAGATGGTACTCAACTTTTCAGCAATATCGTCTGGGATGTAGAGTTTTGGGGATGGGGTGATGAGTCCAAGGTCTTTTACATAGTTCCAACTTGGTGTTTTGAAGAAATATTCAGATTTATTCTTTCCTAGTAGATTCAAGAAACCCTTATAGAAAAGAAAAACATTCGTATACCTTCTTCATACGACACTGTTTTAGCATGATAGTAGTAGTGAGCACGACTGATACCTTCAAGATAAGCTTATTGCAGCCTGTTGCAGAAGCAGAAATGCCCTGTCTTCTGAGAAACATGAAAGATGTTTCAGCACGGAGGAGCTTTGATTTGGGAATGTTGGTATCGGACAGCTTGCAGTTAGTTCCACTTGAAGATTCTTTCTGGTATCTGAAACATTAATTTCTGTCCTTGAACTGAATTTCCTGTCGGAGTGTAAAGTTGTTTCGAACAGAAATCAATGACAAGAATATTTTTTCCTCCCTTTTGTCATAGTTTTAACAATTCCATCACCCATTAGATGTTAACAAATAACATTTGCCGATGTTATTATGTCATCATCGGTCAAGTTCAATGGCCCGCTCGCTCAAACAATGTTGACAAACACGAAGCATCTTGGAAAATGCAGGTGGGCTAAGCAAAGTTAGTTGCAGAATACAGGAGTTGGCAGGTTTTACTCAATGTCAATGTGGCCTGTACCCCTGAACCATACGAGGTGAAGGTAGGAACTAGGAACCACCTTAAATCAATCATGGGATGATTGGCACATTCAACCTCCGTAGTTTCAGAGATATGTTCAGTAGAAAAGAATCAGGCATGGCCAGGAACATGGCCAACATGCAGCGGTTGCGAGGCATAGAAGCAGTTTTACCGGCCTTTGCAATTACGCTTCAACACATGATTCAGCTGTTCACCGGCGTTCCTTTGACCTCATATCCTTTCTGAAGGATTGCTCCAACATCATCACTCCATGGGGGGCCGCTTTGCAGGAACAGAAAATAAATATAACTTCCAAAATTTAAAACCAATTCACGCATCAGCCAAAAGGACACTAATCTGTAATCTCCATTTCTTTTATATAATAATAATAATAATAATAATACAAGGTTATAGAAGTGGCACACTCAAACAAATTCATTATAGAAAATGGACAGACAAGTTGAGTTTCAAACACGGACTTCGGATATAAATTGAAAATTGCCGGAGGGTTACAAAGGTCAATCTCACAAACTCATTACATTTGTACATTATACAAGACCACAGAGGCTAAGCGCCCTTGTTGGTATTCCATGGCTTAAGCACGGTCACAACGATGATGGCAACAATGATAAGAAGGATTATAATGGCAATGCACATCCATTTCCTGGAGTTCCTTTGTAACTTCTTTGCCTTTGTAAGAGCAACATTCCCTGACTGCACATGATCTACTGCATTTGAGACCTGAAATTGCAGTAGGCTGTTAAATCACAGGGTTCAAGCATTCTAAGAACCATCACCCTACAGCTAAATATAACTATTATTTCCAAGCACCGACTCATTCCTTTCTCATCCAAGGCAAAAGCATGAAACAGGAATGAACTCGTTACCTTTGATTTATTTTCTGAGAATTAGATACTCTCTTTTTTGTCACCATAATTAAAATTATTTTATCAAGAAAAGAAGATACCTGTGATTCTATGTTGTCAAGCATGTCCCCTTGTGCATCCACCAAGACAGCCATATCCAGAAAAATCTGCATGACAAGTGAATAAAGAAAAAAAATCCTTGATGTTCACTCTCGACATAAAAGAAAAAAAATGCTTGTATCTTGCTGGGTGCACATGCACAGATGCCATTGCCACTAAAAATGGACTTGCTTCTTGTTCTATAACCTCAATTCCACATTTGTCACTTAACATTCCAATGACAGGAGTTCTATAAGAAGGTTAAAAAAAAGAGAACTCATCAGTGATCAGATACTCATCTTATCTAAATCTGACAAAATGTGGTCAAATACTAATCACAGGGCCCTAAATTGAACAAATAACCATAATTTCAGATATAAAAGAAATTAATTTTCCATAGAAACCTCCTGCATCAATATCTCATCACATCTAAACAAAGATCACATAAAAAACTACTTGACTAAGCTCAAGCTTGCCACAATGCCGGAAGGCCCTCAACATTAATCACCAAGCCCAAGGTGAAAGTTACCTCAAATAAATCAGTGTTAAAAGTTGAACAGCAAAGTCAAGTCAGGATCATTTTCCAGTTTGAGACAATTAAAGCTAAAGTGACATCAAAATTTTTAAAAGTCAGCTGTGGTTGCATATCTGCTTTAATCAAAAGAATATGTATAGTTCTAAGAAGCTACAGAAATACCAGTTTAATGCCAAATGGAAAAAAAATATATAATTGTTGTATTGGCAAACCTGTTGTAAGTCCAGAAGTTTCCTCTCCAGATCTCTGACTGCATCATGGCGCTCTTGAATTTCTGCCAAAGTATCTGTTATCTGCATACAAAAAAGTACAAAAATGAAATCAGGAATGACCCTTTATGATGATTCACTATTTAGGCCAACGATGAGCCAAGTGGCAAAGTATTAACTATGACTATCCAAAAAGCTTCCAATGATTTTCAAGGGAAAAAAAAAAAATTTGGAGAAGGAAAGAATAAATACAAAGTATTGATGATGGGAAGAATGAGAAAATCATATACAAGGCCTCCTAAGAAACAATATTGTCAAAAAAAATGCAGCAAAAACATTCAACATCAAACATTTTTTGTTCCTCTTTCAAAATCTTCCCTAGGGGCCATGCCAGCAGTTGAGACTTGGGATTTCAATTTGAAAGTCTCAGGCTTAAAGTCTAGGAGGGGTGGGTGGAAATTTAGGAATTGAAGAAAGAGTTAGGACTACCTCTTGTTATGTAGTTCAAAACAAGTTGGGCTGGCCTCTCATAGAATAAATTTTAAAAAAATATATAGAAAAAGAAAAGAGCAAGAGGAGGAACAAAAGATCAACAGACCTGGCCTCGCCCTTGTTCCTGGATTGCTTTCTGAAAAATTTGCTCACTGTCTCCAGTCTCAATCAATGTGTCAATCGTCTGTACATTTCAGAATAACAAAACTTAGATTATAGAACTATGAATTTGTTTGCAGTTTTTAAGTACAATAGGTTTCACCTCTTCATCTGCTCTTGTTCCCGTCACTGAAAATTGAGTAAATCAAGAAATATAAAAGATTAGCATTGTATCATGGAAAATAGGCCATCAGGTTATTGGCATAAGACCACCTAATTAGAAACAAGAAAATGGCCTGAACCTGTAAAAACACGCCTCTCAACAACCTCCCGGTACTCTTGATGGATGTTTTCCCTAAGAATCTATAAAAATTAAGAGATGTCATAAGATCACTGTCACAAAATAGGCAAAGGAGTGCAAGATCCTCATTCAGATATGCTTGTTTATGTTTCTTTACCTACCTGAAATTCAGCCATCTTGTCTTTCAATTTCTTTTTCAAGGCTCTGCCATAAAATCATAACACCAAATCAGATACGGCAAAAATCTGGATAATTCTTCCAAAAGATCTACAACTCCTACAGGGCTTTAATAAAAATTGAAAAGAAAAGGTAAGAATAAATGCATAACTCAGACAGGGCAATATACTTAACTAACTTTAAATTGACTGCAACTCTAGCATGCCACAACTCGTTTCCCTTTGATTGGTCTTTCTAATTTGTTTACAAAGTTAAAAAAACAAATAGAGATAACCACTCTCCTAAGGGTAATTTTCACCTGGCTCTTATCTAAATTGTTTGATTTTCACCAACTCTACAATGGATCTTTTGAAAATGATGATGGTGCAGCTATATGAATGTCAAGTATATGCTATATTGAATGAAGAGAATGTCTTTGGAGGTAATACTTAACTTGTATATTAGCTTAGATGTGATATTTTCCTTAAATAAAGTGTAAAAAATTAGTTTGGGGGCGCCCAAAACAGAGAGGCCTTTAGTTTAAGGGTTCTATGTATAAACATAATTTCTGGGACACTTGCATGGTTTTAAGAAAAAAATAATTGCAGATGACAATTTGAAAAAACAAACCCACAATCTTAGCACTTATTTATACAAGAGTAACATGCATACAGGACATTCTCCCACAAGAAGGTCAAAAGGGACAGTTAAAAAAAACAGGCACATAAAAATCACCAACTTAAAGACATGCCTGTGATCTCTGTCCTATAACACTAAACTGCAAAAACAGAAGTAAATATTGTCATTCTAAATTAAAACTCCTTTCAGCAAACTGCAGATTTAGACCCATGACCTTCATCATATCCTGACTTCACATAAATTATAGTTGTGAATCCGCATGCATTATTATTGTAAATCAGCATGTGTTCTTTATCCCATCAAAAAGATTCATTGTCTACAGAAAACACCAGATCAAACACTCATAACTAATAACACTTTATTTATTATTGGAAAGAGAAAAGGTTTTCCAAACAGAGTTGAAATGCTAATTACATAGTAGTTGAGGTTCTTGATCGGTCTACACCTGTTCCTTTACCACATCCCGGCTTCTGCCTATTAGATAAATTCTGGACAACATAAAGCAGATATTGTTAAAATGCTGTAAATCAATTGGGAAAAAAAAAAAAAAAAGCAGTTGGCCTACCTCTTTGTCAAGTTCCTCGAGTTTTGACTTTATTGAACGAGCGATTTTTCCAACTTCATCAACATCTTTCTCCATTCGCTGTTTGATTCCTGCAGACAAAAACCAAACCAATCATCAACTTGGAGGTTCATAAATCATAAGAATCAAGAAAAATACTAATTTCAACGAGTAAAGAAAATGAAATTGAATCAGAGAGGGGTTGGAAAGGAGAAAGAAATCAGAAGTCAGAGTAGCAAACATAGATTCACAAAATAAGTTATGTGTTTTAAAGTTTCTTTTTGCAGCCATAAGTCATTAAATGCTTGTGGAAGGCTGATTGAAGCACACAAATTGAAATTACCTGGTTCACCCGATCCATCATCTGGCCCAACCCCGCACACAAATTGAAGCTACCTAGTTCACCAAATCCATCATCGGGCCCACCCCAATCCGGACTTGTAATTTCATTTTTCAATAAAATACATGAATTTTTTTTATCTAATAATTCATGAAGGATATTTATGGTTTTATGCATGGATTTGAGTAGTGTTTGTCATTGTGATAGCTGTTGTTTTTCAAGGTTTTTTTGCTTGAAAATGCATCAAAATAATATTTTTTTTTTTTAAAAAAAATTTACTTTTATTTTTAATATCATCACATCAAAAAACACACAAAAAAAAAAAAATCAATTGAACAAACAAAAAATAAATTTTTTGAAAATCACGGCCACAGTGCAAAGACAAACAAGACTTTAAAGTTGACTCTATTTTATGGTTTTATGACTTATTGATGGAGATGCGGTTTATTTTTTAATCTTAAATCTTATTTTTCCAAATTGATTTAAAAAAATCAGTTAGGTACCTGGTGGATAGCAGCCGGGGGGAGAAAGTCCACCCGCTGTGGAGGCAGGTGATAGATTAAAATATTCCAGGCCAGCAGCAGGTGGAGCAAAATCCAACTCCAATCTGACCATTGCCATCCCTATTCATCTAATCTGATACTGCTAATTGATTTTCCCAATAATGCACATTGCTCAATTTTTCTAACCATTTGGAATAAAAATTGAGAGAATAGAATCAGCCTAAAAGTTGGAAAAATCTTCTTGTGTATTTTTGCTTTACCCAACTTCATTCATTCTTTTTATCCAATATAATTGTTATTTGAATTTACAAACATAAAAACAAAGAGAAACATGTTTATATTTTATTACATACGCATATATACAAATATGTATTAAAAAACACACGTTAAAAAATATCAATCGAAATATTCTGATCACCTTTCATGGCAGGAGCCTTGGTCACAGCCTTTGACTCCTCATGTGCATCCTGCATACAAGATTTGCAAGAAATGGAAACCAAAAACACTGCTTAGCTGATTTTTCCACCATTAAAGACATTAATTGCACCTAGCAACACTTTCTTATTGTCTGTGCAACTGTTAAACATATGTTTGGTGTTGCTTAGCACGAATTAAGAAAGGTGTTGTCAGAACACCACCAAGTCTATAAATATAAACAACAAGACTGGAAAAAGGGAGGCCTTATAACATAGATCAACAGCAATGAATTTTCCAAGCATGCAAATCTGAGTTTCTGAAATGCTTCTATTATCACCTAGTTTAAGCCATACATTCTAAATATAATGAAGGGAACTCCTCCATAAACCCCTAATCCACCCTCCAAGAAACAAAATGAAAAAAGACTTTGATGAACCACATGCCATGGAACCATATATGGAATACTGATCCAAAAATAATGACCACAAGCATACCAAACCAGAGGATGTCAAAACAAAGATATTGACCTTATTTAAGTTGAAAGTATTATATTCGTGAAGAATTTAACAATTCCTTGATCACAAAACTTTGAAAAAAAAAATTTGGATCTAGACTAGGTGGGATTACTGATAAAGGCATGACATCACACATTTACCTGTTGACTTAAAATTGGCACAACATCTCCTAGAGGAAAAGTTTTTCTTCAAGGAGATTGGGCAAAAACAGAATAAACCTCGAGTTTATGAGTATCTTTGAAAGAAGTATTTTTCAACCTTTTCTCAACCTAAATGGCTTATTATACAGTTATGAGGCTGTCAATCTTTTTTCTTTGTTTCTTTGCAAGTTAATTAAGAACTTGCTGAATGGGGCTCATACCTGGAGCTTTTTGAGCAACTTGTCCAGCTTCTCATGCTGTTTCTCAATCTCTTGAACCTGGGAAACAGAACATGAGGGTATGGCATCAACTAATAGAAACGAGATGGAAACAACAAAGTATAGGATTTGAATGGCAACAACAGTATCAAAAGGAAAATAACAAGGCATGTAAGGAACAACAGAAACAAAATGAAAAGAAAGGGAGAAACCTTTTTAAAGAAACTCTCCAAGCCCAAGTCTGCAGAATTCATTCCCATCTCAATATCCCCGCCTCTGGAACCCTGACCCCGAGGGATCTCAAAGGACTCCTGCAATTTTCAATCAAGTCATTACAATTAACATGTAACTCATCTCAACCCAGCCATAAATAATTCTAACAATTAAATTTTACATGCACAAAAAAATTAAAGTCAAATGGTAGTTTGCTACAATTACTGACAAGGAAAGACTAATTTCTTGTGTTCAAAGCAATTCAATTTGGCTTCTCATGTTAGTAACATATCCATTAGCATCCCAAAGCCTAGAGCTTTAAGAATCAAAACCGCAAATTTGAGCAGTAGAAGGAAGCATCTCCTTTGACAATATAAGTCATTACATAACTAGATTCGAAGAGTAAACTTCGATAATATGTCAGCTAAACTAAGCGAATCGGTCGTGTCATGCTCCATTTACTGACTTTTTAATTTTTAATAGATCCCGTGATTTAAAATTTTGAATTTCCTTCATCTTCCTCCTCTTTCTCACCATCCAAACATCAAAAAAGAAAATAAGATCCCAACTTTTTAAACAACAAAAGGAACCCATAATTGAATCCTCAGTTTCCCAAACAGATCCAACGAAATGAATGCAGATAAAAACAATAAAAACAAATTATAATAGCTGTCAACATCAAAACAAGTTAGATCAAGACAAAGACAAGACAAAAAAAAACAACATTAACATCGATACAAACTAAAAAAAAAAAAGAAGATAGAGAACATATGTTTACCGACAAAAGGTCGTTCATTCTTGAAGAAACAGCAGCTGAAAAAAAGAAGCCTCCTTTTGTTATTGTTATTGTTTTTCTTGAAAAACAAACAACAATTGCTTGTTAATTAAGACCGGGATTTTGTTTTAACTTTCAACAGATAAAACAAAAAGGGAAACCCCAGGTCTTAATTAAGGGATGGAGGAGGAGGAGGAGGAGGAGGAGGAGGAGTTTTTCTTTCCTTTCCTTTTCTGAGAGAAGGAAAATAGATTTGCTGTTCCCGTGTTGAAATTATTGTCAGAGACAGAGAGAAATAGTTGTCAGTTTTTTGTTTTTTTAATTTTCTCTACATATCATGGTAGAAGGTATTCTATGCGATCAAGTACAGGAATTTAACGTGCCTCCTTGTATTTTTATATTTTAAAAATATTTTAAAAAAAATTTAATATTTTTATTTTAAATTAATATTTTTTTTTTAGTATTTTTAAATAATTTTAATTTATTAATATCAAAAATAATTTTTAAAAATAAAAATAATTATTTTAATATATTTTTTAAATAAAAAAACATTTTAAAACATATATATATATATATATATATATATTAAAAAACTCTAAAAGGCGTAGGGAAAGCACTGTAGCTTCTCCACGCATATTATTATATTATAATATTTTTTTTTTTTGTAGCAGTGTTTTTTCGTTTTTTTTTCTATTTTTTTTTTGCTTTTTTTTTTTTTTCTGTAACCCTTTTTTTTTTTGTTTTTTTTTCTGTTTTTTTTTTCTGGAGCTTTTTTTTTTTCTCACTTTTGTTTCTTCTTTATTTTTTTTACATGTTTTTTTTTTTTTTACCCAAAATTGACTTCTTCTTTTTTCTTTTTTTTTTAATTTTTTTTTCAAAATTATCTTTACTAATTTTTTAAAATATTGAGCTGGTTGAAAATTTAACTATGTAGCTTTTTTCTTTAAAACATTGTGAATTGCTATAATGTTATCATACATTGTTTTTTTTTTCCTTTTTATGATTTATTTATTCTTTTTTTTTTTAAAAACGGTCTTTGTAGATTTTATTTTTTTTTATATTAAGATGGTTGAGAATTTAGCTTTGTAGTTTTTTTTTTTAAAAAAAAACAATATGAAAAGCACTTTAGCTTCCCCACGCCTTTTAATTATACTTAATATAATAATAATTATTATTATATATAATAATTATATTATTATATTATAATATTTTTTTTTCTCTTCTGTAGCATTTTTTTTCTATTTTTTTTCTGTTTTTTTTTTTTTGCTTTAATTTTTTTTTTCTGGAGCTTTTTTTTTTCCCCACTTTTGTTTCTTCTTTATTTTTTTTACATGTTTTTTTTCTTTTTTTTTTTACCCAAAATTGACTTCTTCTTTTTTCTTTTTTTTTTTAATTTTTTTTTCAAATTTATCTTTACTAATTTTTTAAAATATTGAGCTGATTAAAAATTTAACTATGTATCTTTTTTTTAAAAAAACATTGTGTATTGCTATAATGTTCTCATACATTGTTTTTTTTTTTTTCCTTTTTATGATTTATTTATTCTTTTTTTTTTCAAAATGGTCTTTGTAGATTTTATTTATATTTATATTAAGTTGGTTGAGAATTTAGCTTTGTAGTTTTTTTTTTAAAAAAAAAACAATATGGATTGCTACAGTGTTTCCCCACATATTTTTTTAAAAAATTATTTTTATCGAATTTATTTTTTCAATATTGAGCTGGCTGATAATATAGCTTTAGCTTTCCCCCCATTTTTTTTTTATTTTTTTATTTATTTTTTTTTTCCAAAATTGTCATTTTTTACATATTTTTTATTTTTAGATTTATTTTTGTTGATTTTATTTTTTTTGCAATTGAGCTGGTTGAAATTTTTAGTTTTTTGGTTTTTTCTTTAAAACACTATAGCTTTCCCCGCATGTTTTTTTTCTTGCTTTTGTTTCTTTTTTTTTTTACATGTTTTTTTATTATTTTTTTTTACCCAAAATTGACTTTTTAAAAAAAAAAAAATAGTCTTTGTCAGTTTTTTTTATATATTGAACTGGTTGAGAACTTAGCTTTGTAGCTTTTTTTTTTTAAAAAAAAAGTACTATGGATTGCTACAGTGTTTCCCTTACATGGTTTTTGTTTGTCTGTAGTGTTTCCCCCACATGTTTTTTTTTTTTAAATTATCTTTGTCGAATTTATTTTTTTAATATTGAGTTGGTTGAGAATTTAGCTTTAGCTTTAGCTTTCCCCACGTTTTTTTTCTTGTTTTTTTTAAATTTTTCCCAAAATTGTCTTTCTTCTTTATATTCTTTTTTCATAATTATTTTTGTTGATTTTTTTTTTTTTACTATTGAGCTGATTGATAATTTAGTTTTTAAATTTTTTTTTCTTTAAAACACTAGATTGCTGCAGTGGTTCTCTACATGATTTTTTATTGAATATTTTTTTTTTAAAATTATCTTTGTCGATTTTTTTTTTATATTAAGCTGATTGAAAATTTAGCTTTGTAGTTATTTAAAACACTGTAGATTACTACAGTGTTTTTCCACATGATTTTTGCCTTGCTATAGTGTTTCCCCACATGTTTTTTTTGTCGATGTTTTTTTTCCAAATATGTTTTTGTCAAATTTATTTTTTTCATACTGAACCGGCTAACAATTTAGCTTTTTTTCCTTAAAACATCGTTGATTGCTACAATATTTTCTCATATGCTTTTTTTTGTTATTATTTTTTTTTAAATGGTCTTTGTCGTTTTTATTGTTTTTGATATTGAGCTGGTTAAAAATTACAACTGTAGATTTTCTCATGAAACACTATAGATTGTTATAGTGTTTCCATGGATGTTTTTTTTCCTTTCGTTTTTTTTTATATTTGTCAAAATTATCTTTATTGATTTTTTTTAATATTGAGCTGGTTGAGAATTATAGTTGTATATTTCCTCACAAAACACTGCAGATTGCCACAGTGTTTTCTTAAATGATTTTAATAATATTTAGCTGGTTGAAAATTTAGCTTTAACTTTCCCCACATGTTTTTTTTCATTTTTTTATTATTTTTTTTTGCTTTTTTTTTTCTTCCAAAATTGTCATCTTCTTTTTTTCATTTTTTTTATAATTGTTTTTTGTCGATCTTTTTTTTTTTAATATTGAGCTGGTTGAGAATATAGCTTTGTAGTTTTTTCCTTTAAAATATTGTGAATGGTAACATTTTTTTTATATGATTTTTTTCACAAATCCACAATAATGCAACAAGCATGCCACAAGCCCGCGGCATCGCGCGGGCATGTCACGCCTTTTACTAATATATTTACTTATTAATATATTATATTATTATAATTATAATTATAATTATAAATATTATTATATTGTATTATATTATATTATATAACTATTTTTTTCCTTTTTAATTTTTTTAATGAATTTTTTTTGTTTGATTTAGTTTGTTAATGTTAATTTTTTATTTATTTAGTTATCATATTTTCATGATACGGATCTCGGGTTTGATGGGTTAGCCTGATTTGACAAATTATTTTTTTTCATTTAGTTTAGTTTGTTAAAGTTAATTTTCTTTCTATTTAATTATCAGACTTTCATACTTTCATGACACGTATCCTGGGCTTGACGAGTTAACTTGGTTTGATGGGTTAACGCAGTTAATTCTGGGTAAACCCGTCATTTATTTTTCTATTTAATTATCAAACTTTCATGATGTGAATCCCAGGTTTTACGAGATAACCTGGTTTAAAGGGTTAACCCAATTAATTCAATTTTTTTTCTTTTTTTTTCATTAGTTTTTCCCTTTCTGTTGATTTTTTTTTCTTTGTTTTTTTTAATCAATCTATTTAATTATCACACTTTTATGACACGACCTTATATTTAGACCCACATCTAATATTCTTAGACCCGGTGTTGCAGTCAGGCTCACTTAAACTTGGATAATGCAAGTTTAATTTTATTATTAATATTATAAATATTACTCTTAGGTCAGGCGTTGCAGCCAAACCCAAGTTTTTTGGGTATAACTTTACAGAAAAACCCAAGATTTTTAAATTTTTATTTTTTTTAATATTTTTTATGCAAAAAAAATGACTCGCGGCATCGCGCGGGTCAAGTGTCTAGTATATATATATAAACAATCATCCATGAAGTGATTTTATCTTACAACTTCTTATAATCCAGTGTTGAATTTTAAAAAAAAGTTAATATATGAATGTTAAATTTTTTATAATTGAATAAGATTTTGAATACATATTAATTAAAGCTGCCGTGAAAGCTAAGATAACCTGATATATTAACAAATACTCTAAAATACGATGGGTAAAATGCTTGGCTTTTCCACATGTATTTTTTTTTTATTTTTTTCATTTATTTTTGTTCTTTTTATTTTGTCTTTCTTTTTTTTCCTTTTTTTTTATCTTTTCCCACTTTTTTTTTGTTTTTTCCCTTTTTTGGGTTTTACATGTTTTTTTTTCCAAGATTGTCTTTTTCTTTTTTTATTATTCTTTTTTGTTTTTGTGTTTTTTTTTAAATTATCTTTGTCAATTTTTCTTTTTAATATTGAACTGATTGAAAATTTAGTTTTGTAGTTTTTTTCTTTAAAACATTATGGATTGCTATAATATTTCCCTACATTGTTTTTTTTTTTATGAATTTTTTTTTTCAAAATGATCTTTGTCGATTTTATTTTTTTTCATAATAAGGTGATTGAGAATTTTGTTTCATAGTTTTTTTTTTAAAAAAAACACTATGAATTGTTACAATGTTTCCCCATATGGTTTTTGTTTTACTACAATATTTTCCCCACATGTTTTTTTTTTAAATTATCTTTGTCGATTTTTTTTTAATGTTAAGCTGGTTGAGAATTTAGTTTTAACTTTCTCAAACATGTTTTTTTTTTTAATTTTTTTTCCAAAATTGTCTTCTTCTTTTTTCTTTCTTTTTTTTGTGTTTTTTTTTCAGAATTGTTTTTGTTGATTTTATTTTTTTAATATAAAGTTGGTTGAGAATTTAACTTTATAGTTTTTTTTTCTTTAAAACATTGTGGATTGCTACAGTGTTTCCCCATATGATTTTTTTTTTTTATGATTTTTTTTTCAAAATTGTCTTTATTAATTTTATTATTTTTAATATTAAGCTGGTTAAGAATTACAATTATAGATTTTCTCATAAAACACTATAGATTGCTACAGTGTTTTCCTGCATGGTTTTTTTGTTATGATTTTTTCCAAAATTTTCTTTGTTCATTTTTTTATAAAATATTAAGTTGGTTAATAATTTAACTTTGTAAATTTTTTCCTTAAAAACATTGTGAATTACAATAATTTTTCTCTATATAATTTTTTTTTTCAAAACCTACAACAACGCAAAAGTATATCACAAGCCCACGGTATCACACAAGCATGACATCTAGTAAATACTCTTAAAAATATGATCATCTAAATATGGAGAGCATATGTGCCTATTTTGAGCTACTAGCGACCATATATGTATAAGGTTTACTATCATTGAAAGAATAATCATCTTCACATCTTAATCATATATGCCTATTTTAAGCCACTACTGACCACTATTAAAATGAGGATCATTCGTATATAGTAATCACATATGTCTATGACTAATTATTACTAAAAATACGATCATTTTTGCATAGTGATTGCATATCTATTTATAGGTGTTAATCACAATCTGATTATTTTGATATGGTGATCATATGTTGTTCATTTTAGCAGGATGATTAGATGTGACTATTAAGGAATGGTCATCATGACATGGTGACTATATATTGATCATCTTGATAGAGTGATTTCATATGACTATTAAGAAATGATTATTTTTGTAAAACCTCCAGATAAAAAATCATAAATTGACTAGTTTTAGGTAAAACAAAAAACAAATTCATAACTCTTGATTGGGTGATCAGAAAAATTCTAAAAAATTTACGTGGAGCCTTCTTAATATCATGCCTTAGCTTGGGTTAAAATTTTAGAATTTTTAGAGAAATTCAAAAATTTGACGAAAAATCATAAATTGACTAGTTTTAGGTAAAACAAAAAATTTTTTAACTTTTGATTGGGTGATCAAAAAATTATGAAAATTTATGTGGAGCCTTCTAATATCATGCCTTAGCTTGGGTTAAAATTTTAGAATTTTTATAGAAATTCAGAAATTTGATGAAAAATCACAATTCGACTAGTTTTACGTTATTGAACATAATTTTCAATCCGACCATCGGATTGAGCCAAACTTTTATGAGGAACCTTAAAATATACTGAATAAAATCTGATTAAAATTTTAAGATGAATGGAGCTCTGCAGTGCTAGCAAAAAAATAAGGACCGTCAAATAGAGGCAAAAATACTCATTAAGGGTAGAATAGTTATTTGCCATTGAAAAGAAAATATATAAGCCCTCCTTCTCTTTTATTAACTTCTGAATGGGAAGAAACAAAAAGATGAAAAGGAAAACAGAGCATAACGTGAGAGAAAGAGAGAAAAGTAAGGAAAAACAATAAGGAAATTGAGAGAATAACTTTATAAACTTGCAAGTTCAACCTATAAAACACTAAATCAAGTGAAGGAAGGAAGATTTGAGAAGGGGAATTCAGCTAACCTTGTAAGAGAAGAGAAATTGGAAGAAAAGCAATAGGTAAGCATGAGAAGTTTTGATTTAATGTTGATTTAGATGTTTTCCTAAGCTTATTTGATTAAGTTAGGAAGTAATTTCATGGAATTTTACCTTAGTTTCCTTTAAATCCTAGATTTTTGAACTTAGGGTTCTTATGTGAATTTGGGGGAATTAGGAGGGGAAGGGAAAATGATGAAATTGAAATGGAATAGAATGAAAACAAGTTGAAATAACAAGTAAATGAAGAAAGATTTGGGGGAGGAAAAAGAAACACCACACTCGCCCAATGAAGGGAAAAAACTGGGAGAATGAGTTTTTGATGTTAATGTTTAGAAAAAACCATGTTTAATCATGATAAATGAAATTGTAAGAAAGACTAAATGAAGAGATAGCATTTAAGTTGAGAAAATAATAATAATAATAATAAGTAAATTCAAATTAAAAGAGAAATAAACTAGTTAAAAGAAAATATGAAGACAAGATGCCTAGATTGTGTTTGAATATAGTATTTAGATTAAATAAATAATATGATGTGAAGGTATAAAGAATAGAAGAATTATTTGATGGAGGAATTATGAACATAGAGTACGCAAAGAAGTAACTTGAGTTAAATATGAGGTTGTATGTAAAATAATGATGTTATATTTGAGAATGAATTTTTATTAGAACAAATTACAAATAAAAATATTACGTGCTTTGTGTTTTGGCACGTAAGAAAAATATTGATGGACTAATGATATAATGACACTTGATTGATTCAGGAGCCATGTTTGGAGCTAGTTATCAGCTAGAAGGAGCTGGGTTATCCTGAGCAGAAGGTAGGTGATTCATCACCTCATTTTGTAATTTTTAGTTTTCCTAATTGTTGATGTTGCTTATTTAATTGATATTAAATGAATGGAGCAAATGAATAATTTGAGTTATGATTATGTGAAATTACCGGTTTTTTGGGTTAACAAAGAGGTTAACCGGATATGGGGTAATTCGTATGGAATTACTGGATTGTTTGACTAATAAAAGAAATTAGCCGAATGCTGGGTAATTCGAATAGAATTACCGGATTGATTGGCCAATAAAAGAGATTAGCCAGATACTGGGTGATTCATATGAAATTACCGGATTGATTTTGCTAACCGAAATGGGTTAGCCGGATTTTTGGGTAAAGAGAATTACTGGGTTTATTGATTAACAAAGAGGTTAACCGGATAAGGAGTAATTCATATGGAATTACTGGATTGATTGACTAACAAAAGAGGTTAGCTGGATGATAGGTAATTCAAATGGAATTACTGGGTCTATTGGTAACCGAGGAAGGAAAAATGAATTTTTGAGTAATTATATGAAAGTGTTAGATTTATTTGGTAATTAAAAGGAATTAGCTGGATTTTTAAGTCTTAAAAAGATTATGTAAATTATGGGATTAAGTTAGATTGAAGTATAAGTACTAAATTTCAAAGGTTAAGAGTAATTAATTAATATTAGATTAATATAGTGAGAAAGTTAATTATTATGGTTGTTGTTGAAACATGTACACCACGAGGTGATGCAGATTGTTAGATGTAAGAATTCTCCTGTGTATAAATTACCATTTTGGAATGTAATATTCATGTCTTTACTTTTAATGTAAATCCTTTTGTATTGCAAAAATCAAGTAGAAGGTGTAATAGGTAGTGAATGTATTATATATATGTATAGTTATTAGTATGACCAAATCATTTTCAAAATGATAAGATAAGATTTATTATAAACATAATATGACTCTTAATCTTAATGTTGTATTTATGTAGTTTAAAGGCATATATTTAGTTATTAAGTATTTATTATGTTTGTGATGAATTTGTTTATCTTTTGGGTTGTTTTGGGAGTACATTTATGTTGATTTACTAATTGATAAGTATAAGTATTGCATTATTGTTTGATGACGGGAATAGTGATTTAGGATGAATGGATCAAGATGGAAGTCATAATGACATATAATAGAAGTGTTGTCGATAACTTGGTACCAACAAAAATAGAGGAAACTTTGCCGAAATTTTCAAAAAAAAAAATCCTATAAATTTAGACATATTACCCAATACTTGACTTTGGTAAAAGAAATGTTTGGAGATTTCATGACATTATGATTTGAGGGTGTTACAATTTTGACACGATGATCACAACATTATCTTCGTTGAATTTTTTTGATAGAGTGATTTCATATGACTATTAAAACACTGTGGATTGCTACAGTGTTTTCCCACGTGATTTTTTTTTTTGTTATGATTTTTTTTCAAAATTGTCTTTATTTATTTTATTACTTTTAATATTAAGTTGATTAAGAATTACAATTGTAGATTTTCTTATGAAACACTATAGATTGCTACAGTGTTTCCCTGCATGGTTTTTTTGTTATGATTTTTTTCAAAATTTTCTTTGTTTATTTTTTTTTAAATATTAAGTTGGTTAAGAATTTAGCTTTGTAATTTTTTCTTTAAAAACATTATGGATTACAATGATTTTTCTCGATATAATTTTTTTTTTCACAAACCTACAACAACGCACAAGTATGCCACAAACCAGCAGTATCACACAAGCATGACATCTAGTAAATACTCTTAAAAATATGATCATCTAAATATGGAGAGCATATGTGCCTATTTGGAGCTACTAGTGACCATAGATGTATAAGGTTTACTATTATTGAAAGAATGATCATCTTCACATGTTAATCATATATGCCTATTTTAAGCCACCACTGACCTATGTTAAAATGGTGATCATCCGTATATAGTGATCATATATGTCTACAACTAATTATTACTAAAAATATGATCATTTTTGCATAGTGATTGCATATCTATTTATGGGTGTTAATGACAATATGATTATTTTGATATGGTGATCATACATTGTTTATTTTAGCATGATGATTAGATGTGACTATTAAGGAATGGTCATCATGACATGGTGATTACATATAGATCATCTTGATAGAGTGATTTAATATGACTATTAAGGAATGATTATTTTTGTTACGATTATCACATATTGATAATCTTGATAGGGTGATCACTTGTGATTATTAAGAACTGGTCATTTTGACATGATCATCATACTCCTGGCACTTGGACTAATACCATATTATTTTTATAGAGTTTGGAGATCCTAATAAAACATATCGCGATCATGTGAACTCGATAGATTAGGGTTTGGTAATATAAAACTAATGAGATAAGGCTTATACTATCCTAATAAGGATTCATCATGCAATCTTGATGTGACAAGGCTTATACCATATGAAGCTGATGGACATATATCAATTTGAATTTGTTGTATTCTTCAACATTCATCTTCTTTAATGTGAGATTTTTACTTTAAGAATGAAGTGGGTTTATATGATTAGTGACCCTACCCTCTATTACCTTTGACGTTGCATAAAATGATGATCTTCCTTAAGGTAAACTTTTGACATTACAACCCATTAATGATGGGTGGTTATCCCATGATGATTTCTTGAGACGAGTTTTTGTAAATTTTTGCTAGCTTCTTTGATGAAATTCTGAAAAAAACAAAACAAAAGAATTCTTTTGTTATTATTCCTGTATTTTTGGATTTTATGTTTTAATTTGGAATTTTGTTTTATTTTTGAATTTCTAGTTGTTTAATAATAGACCTATTAAAAGCTTTTGTAAATTTCTTTAAAAAACAATTATTTTATATTTATTTTTTAAAAAATAAAACTATATATTTAAATTTACATCTGCAACACTTTTCGTTAATAAAAATAGTGATGTCTTTCTGTCATTCTTACTATCCTTAATTGCTCTTCCGCCTGCATAATGACAGTAATGTTCTACACGGTAGTTGTGCAAATTCGATCTCTTCTTTTGCTGAATTTCTTGGATTGTTGAGCTCAGGTTAAGTTCCTAATGCATTTTCAATAGACTCTTGGCTTTGGAATTGGCAATACATGAGGTTTCATAGAAGTTTTTTTTTTTTTTTTTAATTCCTTTGAGAAAACATGCAACCATGTTGCCGTCTATTAATTCCTATCCTTTTTTTCTTAAGAAAAAAAGAAGAAGAAAGAAATCTAAGAAATGGGAAAGCATAGGAATCTCAAGCAACCATCGTAGCATTGTTAATCAATTATTCTGGCCGGCGATGTCTTAAAACGATGCTCATCTCTTTTCCAGCAATCGGACCTGCAGAAAGTGGCCTATTTTATGCTCTCTTTTTCTCCCACAATGGAACTACGTTTACCCTTGCTGAGATTTAAGTTTAGCACAAAGACTTGTCGTTGCCTCCTTGCTTGCTGATTCATCTTGCGTCCATTATTTCCTTCTCTCCTTTTGAATTTGGACATTAACTGTGATTTGGATGCTGCTAGATTTGCTATTTTCTTTTGTCAGTATCGATAATTGTTTACTTCCCTCCACTCTTTTGCAGCTGCGCTAATGAAGTTCAGGACAGTGTCCAGACCGAGAAGGAATTAAGGGTTAGATAACAATGTTGCACCTTCAGCTTCTGGAGATCACCTCCGCCATTCTCCACCACCAGCCCAACACGAGACACTCCTTCTTTGTTTCAACAAGCCCCTTTTCATCCAACCTTGCATGTGCGTATGATAGTAGTATAACCAGGTCGATTTTAACCAAATTGTTGTTGTTTTGAACCATTTTCTCCCAGCATCATGTTTCTTACTTTCCTTACTGCCTTTTTCTCCCTGTTTTCTTGCTTGAACTCGCAGTTGATAGAATGGCTTGATGCGTTTTTGCTGTTTTTCTTTGTTTTTTCCCTCCAGCGTAGGGGAATGACATATTTATCCCAACCAGAGTTTAATTTTTCCCCTTCCTTGACTCTTTTTTATAAGCTTAACATCACTTGCTTTTCAGCATCAATATGATCTGGTCTTTGCGCTGCACTTTGATTTTATTTTTCTTTTTCAGCTTTTTGTCATTTTGTTCTGTCACAATTAACATCTAGATCCACGCTTTTTCAGCCTTTGATATGTTTGCTGTTTTGTCCTTCGTCCATGAGCTTCTCTTGATTGGATGCTGTTGCTATCTTTTTTGAATCCCCTTTGCTGTAGAAAAGAGCCAGTTTTGCCTCTGTTGAATCTGGGACAGCAGTCCTCCATTGTTTTTTCTTCCAAGTTCACCGCAAGAGAAACTGCTCGTCGTGCTACCCAGCAACAACTCCCCAGATCTATGTTTACTTCCCTATGCTTCTACACCTCCTCCATCCTTTGCTCGCCTCAAGTGGCTGCACATGAATTTTTTTTTCTTTTTTTCAATTCTGCTCAACATGCACCTCTCAGAATTTAAAGCCTTTGCATGTCAGTTCATCTTTCTTTGTTTCTGTCACAGCTCCATTTTCAGCAGCAAACAAGCTCCAGCAGAAGAACAAACAAGAGATCAAGCACGTGGATTAATGGGGATTCCGGTAATTCAAGCATGTGTAATAAATGACAGTAAGTGAGCAGTGATTCTAACTGATTCTCTCGTGGAGTATTAGAGAGTTAGTTAGCAGTTGGTAGATAATTGGAGGGAAATCTCAGGTATAAAAGCTGTTGTAGTTCCTAGCTTGGAAGACAAGTAATCAATAAAACAGTTCCCATAAAACTATCTTCTTCTCTTCTTATTCTTCTTCTTCTTCCCTCTCTGCTATCTTTCTTCTGCATTTCCTAGCTGTTAAAGCTGAGTCCATAACAAATTGGTATAAGAGACTCTAAAGATTCACCAACGAAACAATTCGCAGCATTCCCTACCAACAATGGTAAAGAATCACAAGGTTAGCACCGCTGAAGACACGAAAAAGATGAAATGTTTGGGATAAAGGAAAAACAAATCGATGAAGAGAGGGTGATTTTTCTACAGTTATGGATCGGTGTTGTTAGGGACGAAGGAGACTGGAAGAGTGGAAGATCATTAATTTGCATCTGTTGGTTTTGTTCATTTGGTCTATGTTAATTTGCATTTCGGTGTGGGGGGAGAGTGCAGGTGAGATTTACCAAAGCCAACGATAAATAAACGGCTCAGATTTTATCCTTGTAAATGTAATCAACGATGCTCGTAATTTCGGTTTTATATTATAATTTAAATAATTATTTTTTTTAATCAGCAACGGAAAATCCGTTGCTAAATTCAAATGAATTTAGCAACGGATTTTCCGTTACTAAAATCCGTTGCTGATATTAAAATATTAATATATATGTAATCCGTTGCAAATCTGTTGCTGAATTTAGCAACGGAGTTATCCGTTGCTAAATTCAGATGCTAATTGGCCCTTTTTCTAGTAGTGTGTAAAGAATTCATGAACAATCCCAAGAACAGCAACAATAAAAACATGAGGATTCCCTGCAGAATTAGAAACAATTAGAGGAACAGTTCAATAAGAATGAACAATTCAAAACATAGCTGGATTCAGTAATGACTACACCGCAAACCATAGTCACTAAATCAAGAAGCTGAGAAAAAAGGAGGAATTGGAAATCTAATAGAAGAACTAGTCCAGTTGTAGGTGGGCTAAAAAACGATGTGAAGCCAATGCCGAAGATTCTTAGACCATCTTTATTAATACAAGCCTTTGATCAAGCAAAATGGCAAGAAAAATCTAATGCAACTATGATAAAAAGAAGCAGGGTGACTGCAAGGTCGACTTTTACTGCTGAGATCAATAAATGGGAGGGCAATCTTCCTCCCAAATCTAACAATCAAATGAAGAATGATGCACCAGAAGCAACAAAAAAGTGGAAGCACCCACTACTTCAGTAATGAAGCCATTGTCCAAGCAATCAAGGCTGTTATTCAAAAGACTTCCACAGTGTATGTAACACTAGAAACTTATATGCTTTATGCAGAGATATGAATTTTATGTTGATTTATAAGTGTTCTAAAATTGGGATGATG
Organism: Populus alba; assembly: GCF_005239225.2. Taxonomy (NCBI): domain Eukaryota; kingdom Viridiplantae; phylum Streptophyta; class Magnoliopsida; order Malpighiales; family Salicaceae; genus Populus; species Populus alba. Next base: position 9,911,830 of record NC_133302.1, read on the forward strand.
TGACATGTTTCTTAGTGTGGATTGGTTAAGGAGATACTTTCTATTTTTTTTTTTTTTATCAAGATGAAGATACCTTTTAAGAAGGAAAGAAGGACTATAGAACTTAAAGGCATTATGTAACCAGCAAAATTACAGATGATGATAGTACCAAAGTTGATAAGAACTTAAAAGAAGCTATCTTTATTTTTGTGGGGCAACTATTTGCTATAACCACTTCTGAAGAACTGTACTCTCACAATGATAAATAAAAAAATAAAAAGCATTGTTAAAAAAGTTTCAATCAGGTTTTGAGAAACAAAGTAGTTGCCACTAATTAGGGAATTGGATCATCAGATTCCACTAATTTTAGGGCCCAAACCAATGAGTACCAAGCCTTATTGGACTTACTTTATTCATGATGAAGAAATTGAAAGGTTAGTGAGAAAGAAGCTCTCAAATAGGATCATACAACATAGTAGTTGTCTTTTTGCTTCACCAGTACTCTTGATTAAAAAAAAAAGATAATATATAGAGGTTATGTATAGATTACAAAAAATTAAATAATCTCACCATTAAGAACAAGTTTCCAATTTCCATTATAGATGAGCTTAATAGATCAAAATTCTTCTCAAAACTGACTTATAATCAGAATATCATCAAGTATGAATAAAGGATGAAGATATAACCAAGATTACCTTATTTGATTTAAGGATGAATAAAGAACACATCAAGGGCATCATGAATTTAAGGTAATGCCATTTGATTTAAGTAATGTTCCTATAACCATCCAAGCTTTGATTAATAGTTTATTGGAACCTCATTTGAGGAAGTTAATGATACTTTTCTTCAATGACATCTTAATATATAATTCTTTTATAGAACTACATGTTGAGCACCTTATATTGATTTTTGAAAACATTGCGGAGTAACCAATTGTTTGCTAAACTATCTAAGTGCATATTTTATGAGAAAATAATTGATTATTTGGGGTATATTGTCTTTATAAAAGAAGTGGAAACTTATCCTAACAAGATTAAGAATGTGAAAAGTAATACAATTAAAGAACTAAAAGGATTTTCAAGATTGACAAGTTACTATAAAAAGATTGTTAGATGGTTTGGAATTTTAAATAAACCTCTAACTATACTATCAAGGAAGAATAATTTCAAGTGGAATTCATAAGCTTAGGAAGCCTTTGATCACCTTAAACAAACATTGTGCCTTTGATGCATATATGGGTATGTTTTTTTGAGTGCTTTTCAACTGAATTATACGTTTCTTTCTGACAACAAGTTCATGTGCATTGGAAACCGCCTTCGTCGCACTTTCAACATCATCAACTTGGTCAACTTGCAGATCTATGTATTTTTATCTTGCACCTTTGTGTAGTATATGTTAATCGTAAGGAGAATACAATGTTTTCTAATCTTTTATTCATCAATGCAGCAAATATATATACAAGAGTCAGTTGCTAAATTTATGCTACTGTTAAAAAAGATATTTTATTTCTATATTTGAATTCTATCTCTAATAATAGCTAATAATCACTCCGTTATCATGGGAGAAGATTACTCCCAATCACATATTTTAACATCCCTTCTCAAGGTGGTGCATGGATGTTATTCATGCTCAACTTGTCAAGACAACTTGTAAAAACTTTATTGGATACTAAATTCAGATTTATTATTGTTATTATTATTTTCTTCTTAGTTTAGGGTCTATTTATATTATTTGAGTTTAATTGTAAGTAGGCATCATATAAGTCTACATAAGAGGTTCATTATGGTTTGTTTCAGTCTAGAGTCAGTATAAATATAAGCTTAACTAGACATGTAAGTTAGAGAATGCAGATTAATAAAATTTCTTGTTTACTGCACTTTATATGTATGTGCTGGTGATATAATATTCTTCATTTCTTAGTTCTCTAAATCTGAAAAAACGACAAATCGAAAAACAACTGACTTCATGGTGTTATTCTTATACTTCTCATTCGCGAATCAATCAATTTTTGTTAGGTGGGGGTTTCTGTTTCCAATAGTGCCGGTGCTTAGGTATAAGTTATATTTATGTCATACTCCTATCAAAATTGATTTACTTGGATTTCCAGGAATTGATGTCTTTACGTGTGAGTTGCGTGACCACATCAATCTTAATACTTTCATGAATTTCATTCAAATTTCATACTAATTCTAATAAATTAACACAAACTCAAACATAACTCATGCTTCATTTCAAAAAACAATCAAATCTCAAAAAATAAACTTACAATTCAACATAAATAATCAATTGATTTCATCAAACCAAAATATAATATTAAGTAATCCAAAAAAAATATACGCAATAGTAAATATTTGTCCTACACATTTCACACCACAATTTGTTTTAAAAATAATTTGAAGTTATAAATGGATCTTTTGATATGTTTGGCATGTTCAAGAACTATTATAATCAAGCCTAAATTGCCAGAGATATAGGAACAATGATGGCCTATGGTCTCCATGCGCCACAACCATCACCAATGTATAGAACTACACGCCACCGCAGGTGAAACAAGAAACGAGTGGATCTGAAACATCTTCCTTTTCTCTTTCTTTCTGTACTAGCGGTGGCTTCGACCAATTACTTGTAAGAGAGAATCAACATAAGCAGTTCGTTTTCATCTCTATTTTTTTTTCCTTACTCACAGATATGTGACCACCTAATTGATTTAGGAGGCAAATAGAGATGTAATTGATAAACTATGTTATCTATCTAATTTAGTTTATTTTATTTGTTGAGCCACTCAATGTCAGATAAATTAAATGGGATCTTAGCCACTAGAAAAATCTAAGTGAGAATTCCTAAATTAATAGGGAAGGCTATTAATTTGCAAGAAAATAGTGAGAGACCAAATTAGAATTATATGTATAAAGGTACTTAAGTGATCAAGAGTGAATTTATCACCCTAAATGAATTAGAAAAAATATTTTATTTATTATCAAATAGTATTGATTGAAAAATCTTTATCCAAGGTGGAATGAGATTTGAAAAGAGTTTCACATTTTATTCAAACAATCAATGATTGTTATGTAGAGAACAAACATGATTTAACATGGAAAACATACTTTATGCTTTAATATTAAATCAGAACATTATTAATGAAAGGATATTAATTACACTGAGAAAACCGGTCACTCAAAAGTTAAGTCAACCACTAATGACTTTTCTAATATTTGAGGGATTATGATATATTGCTAGACGATGCACCTGATCTTCATATATAAATTAATTAATTAATGAATTGATAATAAATTAAATTATTTAATTAAAATTATAATTTATATTTGGACCAACGTATTAGGAAACCTAATGGGTCACACACATTAAGAATAATTTGTCATAAATTAAAATGGGATAATTTAATTAAGTATAACTTAATTAAAATATATTTTAGAAATTAAGGATTAGAAAATAATTAATACAATGATTCTATTTCTAAATCTAAAAAAATCAAGTATAACGCAATAGTAGATATTATTTAAGGAGATATTTTGTTATTTATAGGATTTTAAAAGATTCCATATAAATATAAAGCTAACTCTATTATTAAAATTAAAAGAGGAGAGAAAAAGTTGTTTTCTCTTAGACAAAGAAATGGTGTAAGCATCAAATTAGAGCTAGCATATTAAGTATAACAATTCCTCTCTCTTAAATAGGGTTTTAGAAAGATTTTTCACAGGTAATTAGTGTGAACTATTATTGGAAATTGAACAATTAAATAACTTATGATTTGCAATAATTTAACTTTTTAAAAAATTATTTGAAATAAAAAAATCAGATATTTAGATAATAAATTTTTAAATAATTTTAATTTTATTTAACATAATTCTAAAAACTCTTAAATAATTTTACTTCAAAGTTTTCAATGCGTGTATTTGTATGATATATAGAGAAATCCGAACAAAGTCTAATTTGGTAAAAAAAAGATGGAAAAGGAAAAAACAGTGGACATATGATTGGGGCAAAAAAAGATGATGGGGGTGGGTCCAATAATTCAGCTCCCTCTCCTCTCCTTTCACTTTTCCAGTCATTCATGTGCATCACTGAGCTGATCTTGGAAGTAGCAAACACTTTCTTTCTTCTTCATTGCTCGCTTTGAACTTGAGAAGATACAGATATCTTCAATTAGTTGTTTTTCAAAAAGAAGATAGAAATAACACTTGAAGTATATTTTTTTCCCCCTTACCTTGCCTTAATCACAGCGTCTGAGTAATTTCCCTTGTTTTGTCTCTGTCAGCTGTAAGGTGAAATAGTGACCACGTATTTACAATGGTGGGGGGATGAATCTCTTACCGAGGAGTAAAATTACAAGTCCAATGATGAATTAAAGAAAGAGAAAAAAGACTTCAGCGTTGAATCTGCTTCAGTTACAAGACTAGATTCGTGGGCATCTACCAAGAGCAGCTCTTAGTTCGAAGAACTTAATGCTTTGTTTGTTCCTGTTAATTGAGGATAATTCAATCAAAAGGTCAGCCAACATCTAAATTATCTTTGTAATCGTCAGTTTTCTTTTTGATCTTTATTCTGTCCTGCAATTCATTGCCTTTGATTCTGTGTCCATAGTACCTAAGGATGTCGATCGAAGGAGATCCAGAGAAAGCTGTGTCAACATTACAGAATCGTCTGTATCAAGCAATTGATCTGACAGAAGGGGGATTGACGAGAGAGAATGAAAGAAACTGAACTGGTGTTAAATTTTCGAATTACTAAGGACAAGCTTGAAAAATTGAAAAATCTTCTCTCTGGCCACAAGCGCTGGGAAGACACAGTTGTTAAAGAGTTCCGGGAGCTGCGACACCAGATTAACAAAACTTTCTCACTTGCCAAGAACCATCCTGATGGCGCCAAACCAAATGCCAATACCATCAAGGATAGTCTAAGTCTAGTTGACAGGGAACTTGACAACCTAATTGATCGGGTGGAACCGCTGTTAGGACAGATCCCTAAAATATCAGATTCAGAATCACGTGAGAAGATAAAAACATGTAAGGTAGCTCAGGAAAGAAAGTTGTTGGAAGAGTGGAAAGAGCTAAAAGTGGAAAGTATCATCTTGGAAAGCTCAGCCATGCGCGATCTTCAGGCAAGTTACCACAATCTTGAGAGCCTAGATTTGAAACTCTGCTTTCTCTTTTTATCTGTTTTCCCAGAGGGTGCTGTGATAAAAAAGAGGCCATTGATCTATTGGTGGATGGGCGAGGGTTTGATCACTGCCAATGAAAAAAACACAGCTGAGGAGGAAGGAGAGGATGTATTTCAGGAACTAATAGAGCTAGACCTCATAGTACCGTTCCATGAAAGACCAGATAAACCAAGCCCAGTTGTCAACGCATGCAGAATGCATCCTTGGATTCGTCACATGGCAATCTCTTTAGCCAAGGAGGCCAACCTCTTTGTCTTCGATTCCTCGGGAACACCATCTTATGGTAGCGACAGATCTCGACGTGCGTGCTTGGTTTTGAGCAGCTACCGCTCTTCTAGTGGCAGTACTCCAAATGAAGAGAATTTGCTAACTGTATTCAATGTGAGCGAGCAATATCTTAATTTCAGTCTTGACTGGCTGCTGAAGTTGAGGAAGGTAGCGGTGCTTCAGCTTGGGCGGTGGCATTATAACTTACCTGTGTCTGAAATTAAAGTTGAAAATGAGGAGCTTGGGCGGTGGCATCACTCACATCACATTGAAGTTGAAAATGAGGTGTTTTTGAAAGGTCTGTGGGCTCAGAAGCACTTGAAATATCTTTGCCTCCGAGGAATATCTCTGATAACCACACTTCCTTCATCAATTGGCAAGCTTTTTAGCCTTGAAATTCTTGATCTCAAAGCGTGCCACAATCTAGAAGAATTGCCTTCTGAGATCGGATCATTGACAAGCCTCACCCATCTTGACGTATCTGACTGTCCCTTCCTGGAAAGCATGCCAAAGGAGCTTCAGAAGCTCACTCGTCTTCAAGTGCTCAAGGGTTTTGTGATTGGGAACTCGAAAAGAACTCCGTGCAAGATAGCTGATCTTGCTGATTTGAAGGAACTAAGGCGGCTTAGCATATATATAGGGAATGAGGCAGTAGTCAAAGAGGGGGAGTTCGCAAAGTTGAAGGCCATTGAAAAGCTTCGCTGCCTGACAATGTGGTGGGGAGTAAAAGTATCGCCGGGGACATACGGGGTCAAACCTGAAGAAAAATCTCCGAAGTTAATTGCCTTGACAGACTTGTCATTTCCCCCAGGGCTAAAGAAGTTGGATCTGAGAGGCATTCCTCAGCCAAATCCACTAAAAGAACTGAAACCTGGTTCACTGAAGCAGCTAAAAAAGCTCTACATAAGAGGGGGGAAGCTTCAGAAGTTGAATCACGGAGAAAAGGATGATCACGCGTGGGAAGTAGAGATATTGCGTCTCAGGTATCTCAAGGATTTCAAGATAGACAAGAAAAGTTTGAAGCAAGCATTCCCTAAGCTAGATTACTTGGATGTCATATGTGATCAGAGTGGGGATCAGAAAACGACGTATAAAGAAGATTTTGTGCTAAGGAACAGAAATGAAATTGGAGAGTTCTTCGAGGAGAAAGGGAATTCGGAAGAGGAACAGAAGAATGCCTTGCCAGCAGAAAAAGAAATTCGCGAGGAGGGAAAATCTGCGGAAAGTGTAGTGATTGATAATGGCAAGGAGAAGGAAATAATGTCAGAAAGTGCGATTGAAAAAGCCAGTTCCAGCCGTGATCATCATCATTCGCAGTAGTGTTGCTGCTAACAATTTAGCCAGCGCTGCTACAGTTTGAGCAGTAAGCATATGGTCTCATTGTACAGATCTGTTCTTGCTGCTCAAACTGTTTGAATTCCCTCCCCTGCAATGGAATTATATTTTAGAAACGTTCTTATTTCTGTGTATTTCTATGGAGTCTATTGACTTCTGTACGTTGCCTTTGATAATGGGATGATGCCATGCATCTCAAGTCTTGTTTATCTGATCTTTTCCCAAGAATGTTTTTGCATTTTTTCTCTCATCTGGTCTCGATTGGGTTGACTGATTGGGTTGACTGGTGATATGGTTGATAGACTAGATAAAATTTGGTTAAAATTTTAATTAAAATTTATTATTTATTTTTTTTAACCAAAACAGTATAGTTTTGATTTATATATATAAAAAAAGTTGATCTAATAATCAATTAAAATTTGATAACCCAGATAAAATTCATGATCCAAATCTTAGATCAAATTAATTACTGGTTGAGGTTTTAAAAACACTAATCCTCAGCATGTTATGTGTCATTTCTACACATTTAAATTTTGTCCTGTCTATTCTTGATTAAATTATTTACAACGAAATTGCATATTTTTTTTTTATCTTCTTTTTCCCCTTTACAATTACACCTATTAAAAAAATTTAAAAGGCACGAGGGTTTTTACTTTAGCAATCCACGCGAAAAACCTCATTTTGTTATTTATTCCAAAACAAAATCAATAAGCTTCCATTTATTATTATTGCCAAATTTAATTGGAGGAATTAAGTGTTTTCATTTTTATTATGTTATGTATTCTATACTTAGATTCAAAAAAATTTAAAGCTTGGTGGCAGTTCTATAATTTATTAATTATAAATATTATTAAAAAAAATAGTTGACTTTTACATTACATGAGTCAGCAAACAGACAATCTCGTGCCCTTCATGAGATGTGTACAATGCTATTCAATGACTGGAAGCCACCTTCCACAAAGGTCGAATCGTCTCAACCTCTCTTAGTGATAAGCAATGCATGTGACCACCAGTCATTCAGTTTGACATTAATAATCTTTTTCTCTCTTTTTTTTTTTTTTTTTCTCTCTCTCTCTCTTTCTTCTTTAGTTTTTTGTGTTTATCCCTTTCAAAATTTCAAAATAGCTTTTTCATTTATTACTCCTTCATATTTGGTACTTGTTTTTTATTATAATTTATTTTATTTAAAATAATTTATAAAATTAAATTTTTATTTTATTTTTGTGCCCCTTCAATTTTTTTCTTTCATATTTCAAATTTGGTCTTTTGCACCATTACCTATAACAACACAATCCTTGCCTTTGTATGAATCAGATTTGTCCAATTGAGCAACATCATTAGTTATTTATGCAGTAGCGCTGGTGTCTGTATACCAATTAGAGGTCCGAGTAAAAGACTCCACAAGGTTGGTAGATTTTGAGGAATTAGAGTAACGGTCATGACAAGAAGTAGCATAATGACCTTCCTCATAACAAATCTAACAACGAATAGGGCGGCTGCGTTGAAAGCGACCATTTCCACAGCTACGACCCTCACGAAAGGGACGATTACCACCATGAGCAAAGACATTTATTTCTGTGGTAGGCAGTGAAGGCAGCAAAGTGAATCCCGTGTAAGGCAGCTTTAATGATTTAATAAAATTTTCATAACTCTCCACCATGGGAACAATCTTCATAAAGGAAGAGAGAGATGGAAGAGATAGCTGTGTAGTAGAGAAGGTGGAGAAAACAAAGCCAAGTCCACGTAAATACCAATGTATTTTGTCAAGATCATCTATAGGGTGACCCATTGCAGCAAGCTGGTCACAAATAGATTTGAACTCACGGGAATATTCAACAACAGATCGAGTATCTTTCTTTATGTGCTGTAATTCATCTTTGAAACGTAGCTCCCGGGATTTGGAACGATGACTAAATGTTGTCTCCAAAGTAGACCAGACATCATATGAAAAGGTTAAGCCAACAACAGCAGACATGGCTTTTTCAATCAAAGAGGTAAGAAGGAGGCTTAGTATGAGTTGATCGGTCTGCTGCCATTTAGCAAATGCTGGGTTGATAGTGGCAGAGTCATCAGAACCGATAGTTACAGAAGGAGGTTTAATAGAGCCATCAACATATCCAATAAGATGTTGGCACTACAGTAATGGCATCACTTGGCTACGCTAAAGGAGGAAGTTGGAAGAAGATAACTTGATGGTCAAGAGATGGACCATGGTGTTGAAAGACAGAGTGGAGGATGGAGTTTCAGAGGCCATTTGGATCAAGGGAGGTGAATCCTTAGAGAAGCTCTGATACTATGAGAAGGTTTATAAAACCACTATATGTTTGTCTGGTGGTGCAGTTCTTATTTATAGAGTTTCTCTAACACTATTACAGTAAGGTAATTAATATACAGTGTCAACGTATCCTTCTATATATAGCTACTGTCTATAATTAAGGAATTGCCTAGAATCATGAGATTGAGTTTTGATAACAGATACAACGTGATTTGAGAAGAATCTTGGGGATCCTGATATATTCGAAAACCTCATTTTGTTATTCCAAAACAAAATCAATAAGATTCCATTTATTATTACCAAATTTAAATGGAGGAATTAAGTGTTTTCATTTTTATTATGATATGTAAAATGATTATTCTACACTTAGATTCAAAAAAATTTAAAGCTTGGTGGCAGTTTTATAATTTATTAAATATAAATATTATTTAAAAAAATAGTTGACACCTGCATTATACGAGTCAGTAAATAAACAGCCTCGTGCCCTTTAGAAATTATATACAAGGCTATCCAATGATTGGAAGCCACCTTCCACAAAGGTGGAATCATCTCAACCTCTCTCAACGACAAGCAATGCATGTGACAACCAGTCATTCAGTTTGACATTAATAACCTTTTTTTTCTTTTTTTCTTTTTCTCTTTCTTCTTTAGTTTTCTTGTTTATCCCTTCAAAATTTCAAAGCAACTTTTTATTTATTACTCCTTCATATTTGTTCCTTGTTTTTTTTTATTATAATTTATTTTATTTAAAATAATTTATAAAAATATATTTTTTTTAATTTTTGTGCCCCTTCAATTTTTTTTATTTCAAATTTGGTCTTTTGATAGTATTTGTTTTCATTCATATATTTTTTTTAATTGATTTTTTTTTTTACATTCTCATTCTCCTTAAGTTATTTTTTTCTTATAAAATTCAATCCTCATTCTTTTGACTGCTATTTTTTTTTTTACTTTGATATTTTTTTAAAAAATTATTTTATTTTCTAATTTCATCATTCAACATTAAATTAATGAGAAATTTAGCTTCTTAATTGGGTCTAGGTCTAAGATTTCATAAGTTGTGAGTTTTGGAAATTAATCCGGTTTTAGGAGGTTCTTCTGAGTTTGCTTTTGCTTCTTCTTCTTCTTCTTTTCCTTTTTTTTTTTTTTTTAATGTTTCTTTAGTTTCATGCTTGTGTATTTATTCAGTTAGAGATTGAGCTCCATTATTTTTATTTATTTTCTTCTATATATTTTTTCACTAATTTTAAAAAATGATATGGATTATCTTGGGTTTTTTTTATTTTTTATTTTTTTGTTGAATTCACTTTGGTAAATTTTTTAAATTGACTTTTTTCATTTATTTTATAAGTAAATTAGATTGGATGAGAATTTTTTTTTTTATTCCATCCTTCAAGGTTGGATTTGTTTTTTTTATATTGAGCTTTATGGTTTTTCTTTAAGTTCATCTTTATTTGTTTATCTCGGTCTCATCACTTAAACTATAGGATTGACAGGGTAGCTTAAGTTGACTTATTTTTTTTATTTAATTTAATATTTGTTATGTTTTATCCTTTAATATTGTGTTGTTTTAGAATCATGCTTCATAAACTTTTCTAGTTTTCGTTCGTAATTATCCACCACATAAGATTTGTTTTTTTAAAAACAGAGCCCATGCATGCGAGCCCTTTCCAAATTGTTTTCGTGTGGGTTGGCTTGGCTTGGCTTGCCAGGCCCAACAATTATTAACCTCTTTCTTTCTTTTTATCATTTTCTTTTTCTAAGTTTGTTTTTTTAATTAATGCATTTTCTAATATGTATTTTTTAAAGAAGTTTTTAATTTATATTTAAAATTTTACCTCTTCTCTATGATTTTTTTTATTTAGCCTTTTTAAAATAATGGTTGTTTTTTTTTAATTATTTTGTATGTATTTAATTTTTGAAGAGATTATTCTAATTCATCAATAAATGTTTTTCATGTCAATGCATTTTTTTTTCAAATAAAATATATTTATTTTTGGATAATTTTTCTAATAAGTGCAACCTTGCTAATGAAAAATTATATTGTTGGTACACCATCTTTCAATTTCTCTCAATCAAATACATGGAATTTACTTTTTTCATCTTTTTTGTATACTGATTTTTTTTTTCAATCGAGCCCTTCTTTAAAAATCTATTGATTGTTTCTACTTATTTTGAATCATATGAATTTTAGTTCTTTAGTTAAAATTAAATATTTAAATATATGAATAATTTATTAATTAGTTTTGATTAATCATAACATTGGTTCTTAATCTTTGTATAAAATTAGATAACTTATTATTAATCAAAACGGTTTTATTTTTAAAATAATTTGTTTTTATTTTAAAATATTATCTTTTATTCTCCATACTCAATTAAAACAAATTGTAAAATTGATGTACTAATTATCCCAAACATAAACTATTGTACCGGCGATGATCAACCAGAATTTTCAATCTTTTTAAATTATTTTTAATTTAAATTAATTTTTAAAATTTTTAGATTATTTTAATGTATTAATGTAAGAAATAAATTTAAAAAAAATAAAAAAAAAATATTATTTAAAAATATTTTTAAATAAAAAACAATTAAAAAATAAAAATAATTTTGTCTGGAACACCCACTGAAAGAAGGCATTTATTTCACTTCTCTCACTCTTTTCCTCTGCCAAAACAGAAAGAAATGGCCAGGTTTCTATTGATCACCTATGCCTTGGAGCAGACGCTGATGAAGTTGTATTCATTCGATTGTGAAGAGATTAATCTTCCTTTCAGATTGGATATATACGTGGAGGCTTTCAGGCATTTTCTTGGATCTTCAAGAACATGTTGATTTGGTTGAATGTCAATAGACCGGCTTGCTTCCTCCATTATCCTTGACAAGGTACGGAACTTGTCTACAGTTGACTCCAGAAGAGTCCGTGTCTGGGCTGTGAATTTCAATATACTGAAGGACTTGGACACGGTGCTTGTGTTACCTCATCGAATCTCTCTATCATTGGAAGAGATCAGATTCAACAAACAACAAGTTGAATTATCCGGTCTTGGCGTTATATCTGATGATGTGAAAATTGTGGGAATGGGAGACGATGTCTTAAAAATTGTCGAATTTCTGATGGGAAACTGACCAATCACCAACTTCTCCCTGTCTTCCCTGTAGTGGGTATGGAAGGTCTTGGAAAGACAGCCTTGGCTAGATTGGCGTGTGAGGCAGTGACAGAGGGACAGCTTTTTGACGAGACAGTGTGGATCTCTGTTTCTGATGATTTTGAAGAATTTTCCGTGTTAGGAGAGATGCTGAAAACTCTAGGTGAACACATGGCTGGAACGGTAGACAGCATAGGAGAGACACTTGAAAACCTTTCTAAAGAGTTGAAAGGGAGAAGGTTTCTTCTTGTTCTTGATGATGTTTGGAATGAAGATGTTGACAAGTGGGATGGATTGAAGAATTGTTCGTTAAAAGTTAGTGGAAGTAATGGGAGTGATGTTCTTGTTACAGCTCGTAGCGGGCATGCGGCATACATAAAGCTCTACAATCTGCAAACATAGAAATATGCGAGATTTACTTAGCCTGAGGCATATTTATTTCACTTATCATCACCAGATGCCGGTTAAGGTGGGGGTGCTTGACTTCCTCTTCAAACATTGCCATTCTTTGTTGCGGGGAAAGACAGTGATAGTACAGTTCAAGAACTGGAATCCTTAAATGGCCTAAGAGGACAATTGTCGATATACAATCTTCAGGAGGTGAAAGACAAAAAAGAAGTTGAGAAAGCAAAGTTACGAGGAGAAACAAAGATTTACAAATTGGAATTTGTTTGGAGATCAAGAAGAAAATGCTTCAAGAATGACGAGGAAGTTCTGGAGGCCCTTCAGCCTCACTCCAACTTGGAAACCTTAAAGATTGAACACCATGGAGGTGAAAAGCTGCCATCCTGGCTATTGATGGAAACCCCTAGTCATGGTGATTCCTTGCTAGTAATAGAAATTGATAGACTGCAAGAGGTGCGAATTGCCAATACCTGGACGTCTTCCTCGTCTTAAAAGTCTTGAGATAGAGATGGGCTGGATAATTTAAGAGCTATCGACATGGAGTTTTACCGAAGCACTGGATTCAGTGAAACAACGGCAGTTTTTCCAGCATTTAAAAAACTGTCTCTGCGTCGCATGGTCAATCTAGTTGAATGGATGGTGCCAGCAGTAGGTGAAGGCCATTCAGTTGTGTTTCCTTGCCTTGAAGACTCGTCCATCATGTCCTGTCCTCTACTGGCAAGTATTTGACTGAATGTTTCATCACTTTCTCAACTGGAAATCTGCTTCTGTGATAAATTGAAATATTTATTCATGGAGTGCAGTGCTAGCACACCTCTTGAAGATTTAACCATAAAATGATGTCCAAACCTGTAGTCCATTCCATCTGGCGAGTGCCTCAGATCTCTTAAGAGACTCCATAATGGAGGGTTGTCACAAGTTAATCTCTCCTCCAATGCCAAGCTTGCAGATCTTTAATTCCCTTGAATATTTGAAGACTTGAAGGTTTTCCCGATCTATTCTCCACTCCAGGTCTGCAAAACCTCTCTCTTAAAGCTCTGTCAATAAAACTTTGTCCAAACCTAGAATGCATTGCTAGTTTGCAAAACCTAACAACTCTTGAAGATTTAAGAATAGAAGTTTGTCCTAATCTGGAGTCCATTCCAAGTGCAGGGGACCTATCATCTCTCAAAACACTCAGGATTCAACGATGTTATAAATTAACTTCACTTCCAACTGGCCTACAGTCCTGCTTGTCTCTGGAAAATCTGTCTCTACAATGGTGCATAGAGCTAACCTCTATCCCTGATGAGTTGCAAAAATTACATTCCCTTGCTCAATTAGAGATCACAAAATGTCCAAGCATGACCTACTTTCCAGAGGACAGCTTGGAATTGGTTTCATCTAATGTAAACTCTCATTTATTAATTCAAATTCAACATTGGTTTCCTGAAATACAGTTTTGATAGTATGAAAGTAGCATTCAGGAGTCTATCTAGCCCAAGACTTTCCACATGGCGATGTGTCCACTGGATGAAAATGTTTTCAGCTCCAGCAGCCTCAAAGTCATATTGGAGGCTAGCAAGGAGAAAGGCCAACAAATTGTAGTATTCCTAGCAATGGACTGGATAGCCTTCTCCGGTCCATCTCGGATAAACAAGAAGAGGCTGAGCCCTTCTACATTCTAGATTTAGGGTTTGTCGCAAGACTCGGGGAGAAATGGAAGCAGAACATGCCCAATTAAAACCCTTCTTCGTTTACAAGTGCAAATAACGAGCCTGCATTGATTGTGCTAGTAGGGATGAGATTAAATCCATACCAGGCCTTGGTGTTAGGGCTGATAAGATTGTTTATGCTAATCCATGCAAGGCTGAGTCTCATATCAAGTATGCAGCAAGTGTTGGAGTGCGACTCACTACCTTTGATTCTGAAGAAGTCAACAAAATCGAAAAGTGGCATCCAAAGTGTTGGAGTACGAACATCATTAACGTTGGTGGAGGTTTTAAAGCAAACCCATTATCTGATGAGATCGGTGCCACAGTTAATGATGCAATCCAGGAATTTCCTTTGAAGCGATTGCAGAGCCCAGAAGGTACTTCTGTGAAACTGCATTCACTCTAGTTACTGATGTGCTTGGCAAACGAGTGAGAGGAGATAAAAGATAGTATTGGATTGATGATGGGATTTATTGTTATAAACCAATAATAAGAAATCCTGAAGGTGGTGGTCTGGTTTTTGCATCAACGTGCTACCAGAAAATCAATAAATACAAGCAGAAATACTGAGGAAATATTATCATTGGTAAATTGCTGACAGATTTTACCAACGGATATATTTCCTCGGTTTTTACCGATTTATTCCGTGGGTAAAATTTGTTGGTAAATTCATTGGTAAACTATGAATACTATTCGTTTATGTCAATTACAAAGAGAATCACCGATGAAATTTTTTGTTGGTATTTTCCAGAGAGTTCTAGAATTATCCACTTCCCAATTGCTCTGAAAAGTCGTCAGTGTTATTTGACGGTTTTCTAAAAAAATTTAGATTAAATTAAAATTTTAAATTAAATATTATAAATAAAATCACCGACGGATTGAAAAGTCGTCGGTGATATTTGACGGTTTTTGAAAATTTGTAATTAAATTAAAAATTTTAATTAAATATTACAGACGGAATTACTAACAGAATAATTAAAAATATTAATATTTCATTATCTGTCGGTAAAACATCCCAATAAAAAAGCCTACAATCTCTAATTTCACAACAGACACGTCTCCTTTCTTCTTCTTTTTCTTTTTCCTTATATGTAAAAACATTAGTATCCATTTCTTTTTCCTCTCTTCTCTCCTCAACTTTTCTTCTTCTCCATGCTTAGGTATGTCTTTCTTCTTCTTTCTTCTTTTTTTCTTCTTAGTTTTTTTTTTTAATTACTATTCTTTACAAAAAATTTTTCTCTTCTTAGCTTCACTTGCAACTACATTAAGATAAGATTTTTTTTTCCGTATTTTTTACTATATTTGTTTTTTATTTTATTTTTAACTATTTTTGTTCTTAATAATTGTATGAATGTTGTTGTAGGATTTTTTTTCATATGAGATCAATTTTTAGTTGATTTATTTATAGGATTTTTATTTTTTTTTCATATGAATTTTTAGTTGAATTAATATTTTGGTGCTATTTATTTGTTGCAAAGTTGTTTATTATAGAGCATTTTTGAGTATTATATAGTGTTGATTTATATTAATTTAATTATTTTATAGTTTTGTAAAATATATATTTTTTTAAAATATGTTTAAATAATTACCGACGAAATTACATACGGTATTCTGCCGAGAGAAATACAAATAGAATGAAGTGGATAATTTTTTTTAGTGTGTTTTTTCTGTTAATAAATTCATCGGTAATAATTTTTTTTTATTACCAATGGACACAAAAAATTACTAATGCACTATTTACCAACAAAATATTTTTGTTGATGATTCTGTTGGTAAATTAATTACCGATGAAATGATAATGCAAATACTAATAGAAAAATCCGTTGGTAAAATCTTTAATGGTGATAGTGAAGAGTGTTTGAACCAAGTTGTGATTCACAAGACGTTGTGGCAAGAGGTTGCAAATTGCCGGAGCTTCAACGATTTGATCTTATTCTACACAACCTCCGCTGGAACCAAGTTCAACTCTTTTGGTGTGCCTCTTTATCTTGGCATATTCAGCTCAAAACTGAAGCACGAGAATACGCCAAACTTAAGTTTGAGGGTCTCATATCCGTTTATGTAAATTTATTTTCCCCTTCTATTTTTTATATTTTTCTTTTATTTCCCCTAACTAATTTGTTTTTCAGAAAAAAAAAAGATTTTTGAATGAGAAGAAAGAAAAGAAAAAACTGAAGAAAAAAACAATAAAGGGAAAAATCTAAAAAGGAAAAAAAATTAAAAAAGGAAGATATTCCTTAATTTTAATAGCAGGCCTAAAAATTAAATCCTAACATTATAAATAGATTGCTCCAATCAGTTGAAAAAGACAAACAAAAGCTCTCGTCCACCAAGAAATCAGATATTTTACAATAATTAATACACCTAAAACTTAAAACTTAAGAGTAAAAAATAAAATTATTAACCATGGTTTAATTAATTTTAAGAGGTTGGTTAATTTTATAATTAAAAAAATCTTTCTTTAAATTTTGAGATTCAAATCAAGTTGTTAAAATTACAAGTTGACTTGTAAAATCATACAAGTCAATATATATTTATAATGTAAAATCACATAAAATTTTGAAAAATAGTAAAATTAGATAAAGATAGTATAAAATCATGTAAAATATAGTGTAAAATCAAATAAAATTTTGAAAAAATGATAAAATTAGATCAAAGATTGTATAAAATCATGTAAAAACAATATATTTGGGTAAAACTATGACTTTACAATTGATTTTATGATTTTATATTAATTCTAAATTTTTGTCTTTCTTGTTGCATATCCTTGTGTTGATTCACTAATGGATGAGCCCCACAAGGGCTTGTATCCATAGATTTTTTCTTCAAGTTCAAGGATGAAGGAAATATAATCTTTCTTAAACTCTCCCTAACAAATAAAAAAATGTCTATAACAGGACAAGGCTTTGAAAATTTTCATTCTATAAGGATTTCTTTATAGACAAGAATGACAAACTATATTATGAAGTCTAATCCATCATGTGTTTATGCCTAAATACTATAGTCTTTTTAACAAGTTTATAACATTATTATTTCTCTTTATAAAATCTTATAATTTATATATGAGATATGATCTAACAAAGAACTATATTTAAAGACTAAAAAAAAAGATACTATATTAAATTGTTTGATTAATTTGTTTTAGCTTATACAAAGCTTACAATTCTTTATTGATTCATTTTTTCAATTCATGGCGTGTAAAACAATATCTAAAACTTATAAAAGTATAATAACATCTAAAAGTAATGTATTATTTATTAAAGCAAAAGACATCATATAAGTTAAAATTAACACTATAAATGATTACGCATTTGAAGGGAACAATATGACTAGAGTTAGCCAACAAGGAAACATATTTATGAAAATATAGCTGTTTTCAAAAAAAATTTTAGACGCAAAGTCTTGCTAACCACTTTCATATTTGTTGATGAAATTATTTTATTGTTTTGTGTGAACCATGTATGAGAAAAAAAAATTTACTTGATATTTTTATGATTTAAATTTACGTTATACTTTTTGTGTCATGTAAAAAAAAACCTTGATTCAAACTTTAAATTTAACATTTAAAAAAATATTAAAATTTTTTAAACACACTGATTTGTCACACTTGACATCACGGCGGCTCTAAAAAATAATTCTATGGAATTATTATGGAAAAAGAACAAATTTCTGGCATCCGGTTCTTTTAAAGAAAAAGATCTTGTTTGAGGAGTCGCCACCTAATATTATGGTCACTAGGAACCCTAACTGGTCAACAGAGATTCTATGGCTCGGAATTGGTTACATAAAAGGGAAGATATTATCACCCCTTAAACATTCTGCCTAAGACAGACTGCATTACTTGTTTTGTCTTAAATTGTTAAATATTTATTAGTTTATGCTGTGATGATTTGTTTATAATATTCCTAACTCTGGCATTAGTGAATATTCGAGCTCGAATAATTCCAACTCTGGCGTTAGTAAAAATTCGTAGCTACGAAAAGGAAAAATTAGATCAATATTTTTATTCCCTACTCTAGTGCCAGTGAATACATAAATAAAAATAAATTTATTTTTACGTATGCACACATTTTTTATTTTTCTAGCTAAACAAAATAAAAATACAACGAATATAAATAATATAAATTTAAACCAATATTTTTATTCCTGACTCTGACATCAGTGAATAAACCAATAAATTTACATTATTTTTATTCAAGCATACACATTTTTATTTTTTCTATTTTTTCTGTTTTTCTATTTCTATTTTTATTTATTTATGTTGCATGGTCTCAACAAAAAAAAAAGGTTGGATCACTGGTCCAAACCAGTGACCCGGTTGGCCACTGTTACATGCATGCGTGAATCACTCACGCATGCATGCAACAGTAACAGGTAATTAATTTACCAAAAGAAAGAAAAGCTGAAGAACTTACCTGGCAAGGCTGAGGGAGACGGCTACTTCAATGGTGGACTGCTAGAAGTCACGGTGAGGAAGACCTGCTGGGGGCTGGTGCAGCTGCGGGGTGAAGGCAAAGACGATGTAGATGGTGACGGAGGCTTGCCCGACTGCTGCTGCTTCCTCCTCTGTGTTTTCTCGTTTTCGTCTATGTTCGTATTCTTGCTTCTCCCATCAGCCCCTCGGTTCTATGATTCCTTATTCTGCTGCCTCTGGTTCTGGAGGCTGGTTGCTGAAGACTGTGAAGACGATGGTCAATGCCGGTTCTCGTCTATGCGCTTTCGTCCGCTGGGTTGAGTTTGCATCTCCTTTGCTCCTGGTTTTATATTCTGCCACCTTCAGTTCTGTGATGAAGGGACAAAGACGATGGTGGGGCTGATCCTCGTCTCAGTGTCGTTCCTCTCCTTGTCTCTCCTTCTCTGTTTCTTTGTTATTTTTTTTTTTTTTGCGTTGTTCGTTCTGTCTCCGTTCGTCTTTTTTATCCTCCCCTCAGCCCCTCGATTCTGTCATCCCTGCTCCAGTTTTTCTGTTCCCCGTCTCCCTTGCTCTCAGTTTCCCCAGTTTTTTCTTTGGTTTCTTTCTTCTCCGGTTCTGTGGTTTCCCCTGTCTTTCTCCCCTTCTCCTGTTCTGTTTCTTTTTTTTCGGTTCCGCTTCTTTTCTCCTCTCTCCCTGCCCCCTGTGACCTTTCGTTCTCTGGCTTTTATAGCCAGAGAACAATTCGTTTCTTCCAACTATTGATTGCAGGTGTAAAGGCAGTGGCGGGCATCCGTTGAAGAAGATGAACGGTGTATCCACAGACGGCGCCGTTTTGAAGTTTAATGATTATTTGCGTTTTGCCCTTTGAAGTTTTAAACGTTTTGTAATTAAGTCCCTAGTTTAAACTGTAATTGGCCCCCTGCATTTGCACGTCATTTTCAATGTAGTCCTTGGATTTTAATGTGTTGCAATCATGCCCCCAATTAACCCCAAACTTTGTTATTTCTTCAATTAAGTCCCTGATGTAATTAATTTAATTAAATCCAAGTCCAAGTAAGTCTCAACACTTATCGATTCTCCAATTAAACCCTTAATTGAATTAATTAAATTAATTCCAAGCTTAATTAAGTCTCAAAACTTATCAATTCTCCAATTAAACCCTTGATTGGATTAATTAAATTAATTCCAAGCTCAATTAAGTCTCAAAACTCATCAATTATCCAATTAAACCCTTAATTGGATTAATTAAATTAATTCCAAGCTCAATTAAGTCTCAAAACTCATCAATTCTCCAATTAAACCCTTAATTGGATTAATTAAATTAATTCCAAGCTTAATTAGATTAATTCCAAAATTTAATTAAACTTCAAAACTTCCAATCATGTTGCTCTTAAACCAAATTTTAATTCATTCTTCATTTATTTAATTTTACTTATTTTTTTTTTCATTATTATTTTATTTCATCATTTTTTTTATTCTTTTTAGTAAATAAAATAATAATAATAATTAAAATAAAATGGTTAAAAATTGGGTTATGACACGATTCATCAATATAAAAATTATTTTTAAAATATTTAAAAATAAGATTTGATTTTAATTTACATGTAAGTTATTTTCAAGATACTCCTCGATGCTTTCAATAATAAAAAGAAAAATAAAGAAAGCAATTCACCGCTTAAGGGATGATATGGAGAGGAAAGCAATGGAGTCGTGTTGTTTGCGCGTGACCGACATGCCTTTATTCTTAGCGGGTGAGACAGACAATCTAGCTGTTAATAATGGCTGTTACCCAAGAAAGAAAAGTATTTATGTCCGAACTCTATAAATAAAAGACAAGACATCTCTATCATATTCTAGACACAACACCAAAGCCAAAGCAATCAAAACCTTAATAGCTCTCGTCTTCCTTGTCAGTTCCTGCCTTAAAAATTTGTTACTTTCAGAAAAATTAAACTAAGGTACAGATTCTCGGCTTCTTCTTTTATGTTTCTTGTGTGTGTGTGTGTGTAATTCCACGTATCAACCTGAAACTTCTAGCAGGTATCTCTTTTTTCTTCATAATTTATCAATATATTATATTAGATTTTTATAGGTTGTTCCTAGATTTCTTCTTCCCTCTGATCTGTTGTTTCTTGATTTGTTGGGCTTACAAGATTCTCTTCTTGCCATCTTGTTTCTGTGATATTATTCATTTTGTGATTGTGGAGTGTTTTGAGAGAAATTATTCATACGGGTTATTCTCTGTGCTAGGTAATTGAATAGCTCTTGGCATGGACTAGGATCTCCATTTTCGTCTCATATTTTGACAATGCTTTTTCTTTAATCCTTCCAGATGGGAGAATAATGTTTTGATCTTTGGTCTATGCGATTATATTTGGAATCTTTTGGGATCTCTGTATGCATATGTTTGTCTTCTGCAATGGAGACGTATAAAACATCAACGGCATTTTTTAGATCATATATAAATTGTAGAGCTTTTCTGTATCAACAATCTGTTCATTTTGAATCTGTGAACAGGAAGTAAATTGAGATGTTAATGACATTTGGAATGGGCTGTGGGATTGCGTAAAAATGGAGGGATTCTGCAATGAAAATTGAAAAGAAATGAAATAATTTGAAAATGCCGAAGCATTAACTAGGCATTTTACTATTACCATGTTCCCTGTGTTTATATTACTTGCAGCTAGCAAGAATTTGAGAGGATGAGCATCTATAACAGCTTTTCTTTTGTTGCTTATGAAGGAGGCAGTTTTGGGATGGGCATTAAAATTTATGGTTCTACCTAGCTTAGGTTCTGTGCTCTATAGGCTACTCATAATCGCTTGTCATACAGGCATTTGCTGCTGTTTTAGTTTCATTTGAATATTCATATCAGAATTTCTCGTTGCTTATTTGTTACAATTGGTATCGTTTTTACTAATTGGTGTGCCACTTTCTTCAGGAAATTTGAGCTTAAGCGAGAAAGGGTCTACATTTCAATTTCAAATTTTCACCAAGAATCCTGAGATGGAAGATGCATCTGAATCTGTCATTTCTGCTGCTGGGGTGCATGAAAAGGTTGTGAAGGATGATATCCATCTGAAAGTCAAGAGCATGGATAAAGAACCAAATGACGAGAAGGGAGCTGAGGTGAAGGCCAAATCTGTAGAAAAGGAAAAGCCAAAGGAGAAGGAGCAGCATAGAGAGAAAGACAAGGAGAAATCAGAGAAAAATAAGAAGGATGTAGATGAGGGGGGGGAGAAGAAAAGCAAAGATAAGAAGAAGGGTGAAGAGCAGGAGAAGAAAACGAAAGAGAAGGACAAAGAGAAGGAGAAGAAAGGAAAGGAAGGAGAGGATAGTGTTGGTAAAGAGTCAGAGGTGGACAAGGAAGCTGGAGAGGCTATGAAAAAGGAAGAGAAAAAGAATAAGAAAGACAAGGATGATAAGAAGAACAATAAAGAAGAGAAGAAGATAAAAGATCATGGGGTTTCAAGGGATGAACAAGAGGATAAGAAAGAAGAGAAGAAAAAGAAAGATAAAAAAGAGAAGAAGAAAGACGAGGATAAAGATTTGAAGGATACAAAAAAAGTGATCAAGGAGTACAAGGATCAAGGTTTGAGTGTTGAGGATGAGGATAAGAAGAGCGAAGGGGAGGAAGATAAGAAGAAAGGAAAAGAGAAGAAGGTCAAAGATAAAGGGAAGAAGATCGATGAAGATTCCAAGGAAGAAACAAAAAAAGCCAACGATGGTAAAGAGGATAAAAAAGAGGGGGAAGTGAAGGAAAAGAAAAAAGATAAGGAGAAAAAAGAGAAGAAGAGCAAAGATGAAATTAAGGAGGAAAAAGATGATGAAAATGAGGGGAAAAAAGAAAACAAGAAGGATGAGGAGAAGAAAGAGAAAAAACACAAGGATGGAGCAGATGATGACATAAAAGATGGAGATGAAGAGAAAAAAGAGAAGAAGAAGAGCAAAAAGAAAAAGGACTAGGAAGAGAGAGTAGAAAGTATTTGTAAATATGCTCTGTAGCCAATCGATGTAATGTTGGTTACACGTAGCTTTGATGTTATTTATGTAAAACATATTTATTATTAATAAGAGTTTTTTTTTTAATATTTATTTATATTAATTAATGAATCTAGAGTAAATATAAAATTCATAGAACAAAAATACTTTGCAACTGAAATTGTAAAGTTGTTATAATTATGAGATTTATATTGTATTAAAGTATTGTTTCTAAATGTTCATGACCAATGTTATATTAAGATTGGACATTAATTATAGCTATTGAGATTGATGTATATTATATTCATTTCTTTATAAAAGAAAATAGATGCTCTTATAAATCGAGATACGATGGATACTTAGAACTAATAAGCATATACATTATAAATGACATGTACACTGAACTGACCCGCAAAGGAATTATATATGGAGAGATAACCTGTGTCTATAAAAAAGCTCTCGTGATAATTATGTAAGTGATCATTGGATTTAAGATCACTAAGTTATCTTATATATGAAATGTTATGCTTTAATCCTAATCACACGTTGTCCTAATCAAAGGGTAACAAACAAGCATGTATTGGGTATACATAAACTATATAAAAAATATTTGAGTAATCAAAAAAAGATTTATCACCCTATGTAAATTAGAGCATATGTTTTATTTATTTTCAAATAGTAATGATTGTGAATCCTTAGTTAAGATGGAATAAATTTTGAAAAGAATTTTAAAATCTTATTCAAATAATTAATAACTATAATGTTGAAAACTAACATGATTTGACAAAGCAGATATACTTCAAGCTAAAATATCTAAATCAAAGCATTTTGATAAAAATAATAATAATAATAATAATAATAATAATAATAATTACACTAAGAAACTAGTTAGTGAAAGGTTAAGTCAAACTACTTATAACTTTCATAATATTTGAAGGATTATGACAAGTTGCTAGACATTATACTTGATCTTCAAATATAAATAAATCAAATATTAAATTGATAATAAATTAAATTGTTTAATCTGTTTAATCTTATTTTATTTATAATTATGATTTATATTTGGATCAACTTATTAGGAAACTTAATGAGTCACACACATAAAAACAATTGGTTAAAAATTAAAAAAAAAATGATTAATAAAATGTGATTTGATTATAAATAAATTTAAAAAATTAAGGATTAGAAAGTAATTAATACAGGGGATTACAACTCTAAATATGGATACAATGAAGTAAGGATTTAATTGAATGAATTTATAAAATTATCCTAAAATAATATATGTAATATTATTTAAGGGGAAAATTAATATTGTCATTTATAAAGTTTTTAGGTTTTTTTATAAATAGAATATTTTACCTCTTATTTTTGAAAATAAAGAAAAAAAGGGTGAGAAAAGTATAATACATAAAAACTTAAAAAAAAAAAAATAGCTAGCACTCTAAGATATAACAATTTCTTTCTTCTAAAAGTGTACATGAGACTTTTCACTGATGATTCGTGTAAATTAATGTTCAAAAAACCGGATATTTGAATAGCTTGTAATTTGCGATAACTCAATTTTAAAATAAATATTCAAAGTTAAAAAAAAAAAAAACATCTGATTTTTAGATAATTTTTATATAAATCCTAAACAATTCTAGATCTATCTAGTCTAGTCTAATCTAATCTAATCCTTGAAATTCTATAAATTTTTGCTAAGGATATATATTTCAGGAAACTCAACACAAAGAACACCAGGGATGAAGCTACAGTCAAGGTGCGAGGCTGAGGTTACTCACAAGCTGAAGAAGAGGAGAAGCAGAAGAAAGATAAGATACAAAAAGGTAAGGAGACAAAGAAAGAAAATGATAAGAAGGAGAGGAGTGATAAGAAAAGAAAACCCAATGGAAGGACAAGAGCAGAGACGTTGACAAGCTGAACAGAAGTTAGAGAAGATCAATGGAAAAATAGAAGCTCTTCCTGAGAAAAAAAGATGAAATTGAGGCAGATAAAAGAAGCCGAGAGTGGGAACAGCACTGTTCCTGAGAAAGAAAAGGATGCCCGAAGCCTGGTTCGGAGTAATCCCTTTTGGGAACAGCTTCGTTCTATAGTTTTTTGCGAGTATGATCCTTTTCCATAGTAATTATATGTTTCTTTTCATATAACTATGGATTAATGAGAATAGAATGTGAATCACTACCACCTTTGATGAATAAAAGTACTATGCAGTTTTACTTTTGTTTCATTGCCTATAATTTCTTTTATGAGACTCGCATTTGAAGCATCCTTCATGTTGCATTTTCTTCATTCAGTAGAATCCGTTTAGTTTCTTCACTCCGCTGTTGTTTCATATCATACATCATTTGGATCCACCAACGAAACTTTTAGCAGTTCATCCTAGGCATTTAACACTGATATTTTCCTCTTGGTTCCCTGTTTGATAGTGCTCGTTAGTTTTAACATGGCGTGCCAGTGTCCATCTGGCCTGCCAGCTAGACGTGCTGTCCAAACATGACATGGATTGTCCACTGCTGTTAGTTTTAAATGACAAAAAAAACTTCACATTATACCTGCACATTCTTTGGACATCCATTTTCAGCGATAGTTGCTCTTGCTGTGAACGATGTCTTTTAGTGTTCCAGTGTCATCATCTTTGTAAGATTTGCAGAATTTAGTACATATATTCTCTCACGTGCAAAGCTAGTGTCAGAAATGAGGTGTTGAACAAAATCTACCAGTGGCTAAGGCATTCGATGTCTAATTCAGGTTTTAGACTGTTCTGTGATCACAAGGTGAATGATTTTGTTCAAGGAGATGTTGCATATAGATCTATGCATGTCCTGGTAGCCTGTGGTAAGTATTTTTCATTTGCACTCTACATAATTTTAATCGAGAAAAATAAGACAACGTTTATATGTGTGTATCACTCTCGAAAGCAGCATCCCAGCAAATTTTTGTGACAAGGTTTCTTGATCATTAGGTTTTACAGTATCAGGTTAACCCATTTATCTTGCAGAACCTGCAAGCAACAGAGATTCCTGCAAGGTTGTTTTTTGTTAGAATTTGAAGTCAGGATGTGTTGTGTGCCTAACCACAGTCCTTTTGCTAGGATTTGAACTGAGGATTTGGTGTGCTTAATCAGTCCCTGGTCCGAATCTTTGTCAACACACTAAATAAAGGCAGAAATTTTGGAATCTTTTTGCTATTTTCCCTTTATTTTTGTGATAATGACCAAACAATATGCAATGTTAATGGCCCTTTATCTACCAGATTTAACAAAATGATGTCTAGATGGTCTTGGTAGGTTTAGTAGTGAGGCCAAATCCAAATGGGAAGAGGGGATCATAATGCTTATCGCCAATGTTCATAGGCAGCTGATCAACAGTCTTGAACCATGTTCGTGAAAGCGTGCCGGTGAAACCATAGTCACCAAATAGAACATCAGCAACACCTTGGCCTTCACTTCCGGGGAGCCAGGCAGCAACAAGAGCATCCATCAAGCTTACATATGGTTGGATTACAACAGGACGTCCGGAAATGATGACAGTAACGCATTTTACAGTTCCACAGACGTTTTTAATCGTGCTTGGACCAGGTTCTGATATTGTCAAGTTCAAGCTGTCTCCAAATGTCTCTGCATACGGCGGCTCTCCTACCACAACGATGGCGTAAGAGAAGTTGTTAGACTTGACAAAGTCTGCATCAGGATTCTCCTTGTACACAACTTCAGTGCTTGGATCAACAGTATTTTTTATGGCGGTAAGGATCGTGGTACCTGCAATTCATTTTTAGCTAACCTCATTAAACGGATTACAGAGCCTAAAGAGAGGTGCTGTTGCCAAGAAATATTTCAGAAAAAACCCCCCTAATGACTATTTTCCTTCAGCTACTGTTTCAGCAGTCACTGATATCGAAAATTTAGTTTCTTGTTGGGCAATCAGAACAGAACTTATCAGGTTTTATTCCATTAAAACAGATGGATGCTATTAGTAGAATCTGAATTGCGAGATGAAATGAGAATGTACCACTCGTGAGGTTGTTGCCACCGAGTCCCTGCCACTCAATCGTCCACCCACCACATTGATAACCGAGATTATCTGCATGACTGCCGGCAACAAGTATTTTTGTTGCCTTTTTAGGAAGGGGTAGCAATGATTCGCCATTCTTTAGCAGCACAAGTGATTTCCTCACAGCTTCCCTAGCCAATTCTCTGTGCTCCTGTTATCATTACATAATATTTTAAAGTTCATTTCTATCTTCTTGTTACTCGTTATACAAGGCAGGGAATATCTTAGTTTAGGTAATTAACCTGGCTACCAAGCTCATCGACTAGACTATTATCAGCCAGGGGGTTCTCAAAAAGACCCATCGTAAATTTAACTCGCAAAATTCTCTTCACTGCATCATCGATTCTGCTCATGGGGATGACTTTATTTTTCACGTGGGATGTTAGGCCATCAATGAACTCTTTGTAGGTGTTTGGAACCATGATCTGCAGCATGCGATTTCCAGAACAAGTATTAGAATTCTAAAGCACAAGATAATGAATAATGCTGTTGAAGGAAAAAACCATTAATAAGAATTACCATGTCAATTCCAGCGCTGATTCCTGCTTGAATGGAATATGAGTAGTTAGCATGGGGTGGAGAAGTGATCCTATCAATGCCCTCCCAATCTGAGATGACAAAACCCTGAGGCAATCAATAGGCATTAGCACACAGCTCTTGGATTTTTATTCTCAAATGGTTTAAGATGGGAAACCCTAAGCTAAGGAAATCACTTTACCCTGAAACGAAGAATGTTCTTGAGAAATCCAGTGACCATGTCATGGTTGGCATGCATCTTAACTCCATTCCAGCTCGAGTAAGAAACCATAACAGTTGACACACCCTTGATAATTGAGTTATAGTAGCCTGGCATGTGGATGCTAAGCAAACCGTGTCTGCTGATTTGTGTATTGTTCTCATTGATGCCTTTTGTTGTTCCACCATCACCCACATAGTGCTTGGCACAAGCAGCAACTTTTGTTCTGTGAGAAGCCCCCAGATCATCAGGATTCAGGAATTAACAAATATTAGAGTGAATTCATCCAAAGATTTTACAGAAACTATGAAATCAATTACTATGAATAAAGATCCTCTCCCATTAATGATGTGTTTCTATTTGTTAAAATGGAGAAGATACCTCAGTGAAATGAAGGGTTGGGGTAATGAGAAATATCATAGTACCGCACTGGAGGTAGCTTGATAACTCCAATTATCTACTTTTCATACTTCCCCAGTTGCCTAATTGCCTTCCCAACCAAGAAGGGAAAGAAACAAGATAAACAAAGAGAAGGGCCACCAAGTGTGGAGACTGGAGATCTCAGCAAGTTGATCCTAAAGTCAAAACTTGGAAGTTTGATAATACCAAGTGGGCATATTTTATCTTTATCCTTTCGAAGCTTTTCTGCTGTTTTCTTCACAGGTTCCTTTCATATGCTAATAATAATAATAATAATAATAACTAGTGGAAAGCATGTCTCAACTCTCATGCCACCAACAAGGGCTTCAACCTAACACAAAGTCCAAAAAGGTTTCCATCAAATGAATAATTAACATATCCATTATCTGATGAAGCTAGCAGCAGATCCACTCCATCCTCTAGGGGGGGATACGGCACTTAGATTCCTCTAATTAGTCCAAGTGAGAAATGATCTCATTTTCTTTTTCAAATTCAGACACCAATGATAGAGCTGTTGACTGATTCCACGTTTTAAATTGAGCAAAGCAAGTTTACGGACCAAGCATGGAATCTGATAGCTTGGATCAAAGTCAAATTTACTATATAAGCACACGAAATTCCTAATGTTCTGTGAAAATTACTATTTACTCCTTGGGACAATTTTTCTTCGTTGTTTCACGGCGATTATGGAAAAAGCCTCCGCTGTTGAGGACTTGAGAGAAAATTTACACTATCTAATTATTGTTCTTGGAAACTTAAGTTAACTGCAAGCAATATAAATCTTATATGCAAAAGAATGTAACATGAAGATTCCTTACTTTCCAGCAACGAAGGGAACACCCTTTGGGGAGTTAGCAGGGATGTCGCCTTGTAATCCTGATACTATCTCAGTCATTGCTTGAACAAGCTTAGGATCTTCACTGTAGCTTTCATAGCACCGACCCCATCTTGGATCTCGACAAACCTGTATAGCCAGAAGTAATAGAGGAAATCAGAATTTAAGAGGAGATGATTTTGGTTATCTGAACAGCTATTAGTAGCTGGATTAAAAAGTTACCGCAATACAAGGTGCAAAAACATATGGAATGCCTGTAGCTCTAACTTCAAGTGCAGTTGCAGCTCCAATCCTCTTAACTAGGTCAGGGTCCCTGCTCGATGACATGCAGGTTTAGTCATGAACGCCAGATATATGCTGAGACATATCGTTACATCAAAAATAAAATCCATTACATTTTCATTTTCTTCCCCTGGTCCCTAATGTCTTGCTACAGTTTCAGCAGATGGGAATAATAAGAAGAAGAAAATGCAATTATTAGTTACATGTCAAACATCTAAATTAGCATTACATCACAGAATTGATCAAAAGTATAAACCTAAATAGGCATCAATAGCAGACTAAAAGCCAGCCGTAAAACTGCAGGGACAAATGAATATATAATCCTATCTGCTGATAGAGATGCACATCACCATAGCCTATTGTGGATGGATGCAGATGTCATCATATCACTACTTTCCTTGTGAAATCTCCAAGGAGATGAAAAGGGGTCCAAGTTTTCAATGGATGACACTCGTGACAATGATTGCTGTCTCAGACTGAGAATTTAATTATCCTATCTCAAAGATGACCATTCCTCTTTCTTGGTTACTTGGCAGACAAATATGACCATATGAACTTCTTTCAGATAAAATTTCAGGATCTGGATACCCTTTGGTAACTGATAGAAGATTTTCTTTCTAGATGACATATCAAATTAATTTGAACAGAACTTAAATGTATCTACACTGATTGCATGAAGCAGAAAGAAGAAAAAAACTCCAGTTCATAAACTGATGGTTGGTACGAGTGAGGAATAATCTTCACTTGCCTGGTAGCTCCAAGCCCAACATTGTGAGGAAATATTGTTGCCTTGTAAACATTGTTATGTCCATGAACAGCGTCGATTCCATAAATCATAGGAATTCCTAATCGGGTCGATAAAGCACCCTTTTGAAATTCGTTCACCATGTTAATCCAAGTCTCAGCAGAAGCCTGTTTAGAAGGAACACTCCCTCCTCCACTCAGTACACTCCCTGCCAAAAAAGGCAACATAATTCTTCAGCTGTCCTACACAACACAACCACATAACGTAACGATTCCTTAACCAAGTAAAGGCAAGAGTGAAGCTCTGCTTACCAATGAAGTAGTCCTTCATCACCTCAGCTGATGCAACACCGCGTTCAATCTGGGTCATCTGGCCAATTTTCTCCTCTAATGTCATCCGGTTCATCAAGTCCTTAATGCGAGAATTTAAAGGCTTTGTTGCATCTTTATAGATCATGTATTCTGCTTCTGCCAAGGCTGCCCAGATGACAACAAGCCCAAGCAAGAAGATAGGAGTTCTAGCCATTTAGATCTTCCTGTAATGACACCAAAGTAGAAAATATAAAATACTGTAATGGAATACTTGTTTAATAATAGTAAAGAACTTTCACTTTTAACAGCAACACGCAACAACTGCATCTGATTCACTCTGCCTCTAGCATTAAAAGAAGCAAATCAAACAACTCCCATCACTTGAATGAAGTGCATACACACACATAGTTGTCATTTGTTTTTCACATTTTCGAGAGAACCAAACAGTTGAAACAATGCATTGCCAGAAAGAACAGAAACATGGAAATGAGAGAGAAAACTCAGGACTTACAGAGAAACAACAAGAACCCAATAACCTCTCTGTTCTGAGAGAATGAGGGAGAGGTCAAGTTTTGGAACTTGGAATGCTATGG
>NC_133302.1:9942975-10002959 GCF_005239225.2 Populus alba
GCTTTGAATAAAATAACAAGAGATACATTGATAGGAAATTTTATCTTTATAACAAAAAAATAAATTGATTGTGTTTTCAGTTTTAGTGACAATGCTAAAGAATTTTTCAAAGACCTAGAAGTTTGTTTTTATGTTTAAAAATTTTATATCCTCCGCTACTTAAACACAAGCATACATGCTAATTATAACTTATGAAATATAAGAAATAAACTTAGTGTGTGTGTTGGTGTGGAGAGAGAGAGAGAGAAGGTTTTTAAATTGTAGTAGAAGAACAAAAAAAAGAAATTAAACTTAAAAAAATATCTGTGTGTATGTGTTTGTGTGTGTGTGTGTGTGAGAGAGAGAGAGAGAGAATGGTTTTAATTGTAGTAGAAAGAACAAAAAAAGAAATAAACTTACATATATGTTTGTGTGTATGTGTGTGTGGTGTGAGAGAGAAGAGAGAGAGAAGGTTTTAAATTGTAGTGGAAAGAAAAAAAAATAAGAAATAACTTAATTGTGTGGTGTGTGTGTGTGTGTGTGAGAGAGAGAGAGAGAGAGAGAGAGAGAGAGGGTTTTAAATTGTAGTAGAAAGAAAAAAAAATTAAAAGAGAGGAGACCACAATCTTTAATTATTAATATATATAATATATATATATATATATATATATATATATATAATTCTGATTTTGATTTAAAAAATTATTTTAATTTATTTTTGTGAGAGGAGAGAGATACTTGCTAAAAATAGAGTGAAAACTATTGATTAGCCACATTTCAACAACTTATTTCATTCAACGAGAAAAGTTCTATGAAGAGTTCTGTGAAGGTATTTTTATACCTTATTGAAGAAATGTAGTTCCACATTTCTGGTTGTGACAATGAAGGTACTATGACCTTCAATTCAATCACCCTTTAAAAAGTTGGTAGTTCCACATTTCTGATTCTCATAAATATTTAGCAATCTAATCATGCATTCATCATAAACTGACATTGTCACCTTGCTCATGTATAATAAAAACTGAGAGAATGCCAAGATCAAGATTTAAGAATGTCAATGCAGACTCACACTCTGAAATTATTTTTGGAACAGGAGCAACTTTTGTTTCAGATGACCCAACAGCAAGAGCTGAATGTGAGTCTCTAAGATTTCTTAAATTCCCTATGAACTGCCACAAAAGTAGAAAAATGTTAATTAAGAAAGAAATAATAGCAACTTTGCTTGTTTTCTTGATATAAATTCAAGATGAGTAATTAACTGTAAATGGCTTTGAGATCAAATGCAACATCTCCAAAAATCATTATCACCAATCAGATTATATGATATGTGCACGATAGCGATCTGGATGTGAGTATATGATTAGTACTTAAAAGTGCATATATCATCATTTTGCACTTAAAGTATCAATAACTCCTTAACTGAAGCATATTTTATAGTAACAAGTCTAATACTATAAAATGCCTTAATATATGATAAATGTTCATCTTAAATGCAGGCCTATCACATAAATCAAAGGATTGATTGATAAGTTCAAGTATGGAAATTGAAAGGACAAAGAGAGGGTCAAACTTAGAAAAGAGATGTTGGTGTAGTCCAAACTGGAACATTATTCGGTAATTGGGTCATATCTCGAGTTCTAGATGTCCAAATGACCTCAAATATATGCCTACAACTTTCATGTTTTCATCAAGATCTAATAAGGCCGTTTTCAAGTTCAAATTATAGCAACAACGGAGAAGTCCGAATCTGTCCTATAGCCCGAACACTGTTCAGTGTTTGGCCCATATCTGAAGTTTAAAAAGTCCAAATGACCTCTATTTTTTTTTTTTGGAAAGCTGAGTCAATTTCCTACAACTTTCATGTTTCAAATGGACCCAGTTCTGATGCAAACATTTTTGTTTTATTCAGACAAGAAGATAAAGATTTTCACAAAGTCAAGAGTTGGCCACCCACTCAATAATTAGTCATCAAATCAATAATTCTGAATTTTGGCCTATAAAAGGAGTCATTTGCCATGTATTTAGGGGCTTGTTTATTCAGATCAAGTTCATGCTCTTTATTTCGCTCTATATTTTTTTTGTAATTCTTAAGTTTTGCTTTCATTAATATCTTGTTTATGGTTTTCATTTCCTTTCCTTTCCTTAGTTAACTTGTATCTTATTTATGTTCTTGTTTTGTTTATTTATGTTTCTCTTCTTCATTATGTTTAGCTAAGTTTATTATGTCAAGGTGAAAAGGTTACACTAATAGTGTAAGAATAAGTATAGTGTAAACTCAACATGGACCTTAATGTTTAATATTAACATGTCTTATCTTTTTATCTTACTAATTCTTAATACCTTGCTTGTTAAATGGTTAATCTAGATTTGTGTGTTGTATTAGACTTGGTACAACAAATGCTTGGCACTCTCATAGCCCAACTAACACGGCCAAAAATTGATGTTTTCTCCCAAATGCAGGAGTGTCAAAGTAATAAATAACCCGGCAAGACCGGGGTCGAACCACAGAGAGGTTAATTATATAAATTATAAATAACAAGACGACAACAACAGCAACAACAACAACAACAACAATAATAATAATAATAATAATAATACTCAGTACGTGACGTTGTTATACCTGAGAATAATTTAAAAGATCTGGTCACAGGTTTTCTAGCCTATATACTGAGTTTATGAAAAGATCAAAGAGATATATTATATAATATAAACAGATTTCTGATGCAAATGAACAAGGCAAGACCAACAATGTCAGGATCCTTGATCAAACACAGAGCATACTTTACGTACATAAAATATAACAAGAATGTAAATAAATAATAATAATAATAATATAATAATAGTAGTAATAGTAATAATATTAATAGTAATAATAATAGTATAGTAGTAGTAGTAGTAGTAGTAGTAGTAGTAGTAATAAAAAAGAAGAGGATGAAGAAATTAATGAGAAACTTTGAGATGGAAGATTAATGTAAAGGATTAAATAATGATAAAAAACAAATGTCAAAGTTAGAGGTCTTCCACCAATGGTATTTCAAACAAGTATAGTATAAACTCTTATTACTCAATTTGGAAACCACATACGAAGAAGGTTTCAGTCGAATGATTTGTCATAATAGCTCATTATAAATTATTAACATGATCATATTAATTATCTTATTTACATAACACCAAACTTTTAAATATTGTTAGGAATTCATGATGTTAACTTATGTTAACAACAAATCAAGTTTCTTTCATAGCACAGGTGTAGGTAATACCATACGGTTGCACTATGAGAGTGTCAAGCATTTGTTGTACCAAGTGTTATACAACACAAATCTAGATTAACTATTTAACAAGTAAAGTATTAAGAATTAGTAAGATAAAAAGATAAGACAAGTTAATATTAAACATTAAGGTTCATGTTGAGTTTACACTATACTTGTTTTTACACCATTAGTGTAACCTTTTCACCTTGACATAATAAACTTGGCTAAACATAATAAAGAAAAGAAACATAAATAAACAAAACAAGAATATAAATAAGATATATGTTAACTAAGAAAAGGAAAGGAAATGAAAAGCATAAACAAGATATTAATGAAAGCAAAATTTAAGAATTACAAAAAAAATATAAAGAGAGAAATAAAGAGCATGAACTTGATCTGAACAACCAAACCCCTAAATACATGGCAAATGCTTCCATTTATAGGCCAAAATTTGGAATTATTGATTTGATGACTAATTGTTGAGTGGGTGGCCAACTCTTGACTTTATGAAAATCTTTATCTTCTTGTCTGAATAAAAAGAAAATGCTAGCATCAGAACTGGGTCCATTTGAAAACATGAAAGTTGTAGGAAATTAACTCAAATTTCCAGGAAAAAAAAATGGAGGTCATTTGGACTTCTACAACTCCAGATATGGGCCAAACATTAAACAGTGTTCGGGCTGCAGGACAAATTCAGACTTCGCCATTGTTGCTATAATTTGAACTTGAAAAAGCCTTCTTAGATCTTGATGAAAACATGAAAGTTGTAGGCCTATGTCTTACTGAATCTGTGTAAAACTTTGAGGTCATTTGGACATCTAGAACTCGAGATATGATCCAATTACCGAAAAGTGTTCTAGTTTGGACTGCACCAACATCTCTTTTCTAAGTTTGGCCCTCTCTTTGTCCTTTCAATTTCCATACTTGAACTCGTCAATCATTCCTTTGATTTATGTGATAGGCCTGCATTTAAGATGAACATTTACCATATATTAAAGCATTTTATAGTATTAGACTTGTTATTATTAAACATGCTTTAGTTAAAGAGTTGTTGATACTTTAAGTACAAAATGATGATATAAAACCTTGAAAAAATATGCACTTTTAAGTTACTAATCACACCCCCAACCAGCTTATTACTAGTCCCTAGTAATCAAAGCGTTAAAATAGAAAAACAATTTGCAAATTCTATAAAGCAAGACATTCATCATTCAACTTACTTTAATTTATCCAGATAAACAAACTCTCATTAAATTCATATATCTGCTCAATACCTCTTAAACAAGATATTACTAAACATTTCTTTTGTGCTCAAAATATCAACATATAGTTATCGGGCTTTACTTGGAAGAAAAACAAATTTTTGTTCTAATGTTTAAGGTTAACTTTCTTAGGTTGGGATTATTATTATTTTTTCTTTTTATTTTTTTTATTTTTTTTAATATACACATACAACTTGAAACACAATGTATCTTTAACCCATGTAACGAGTTTTAGGCTAATGACTCCCATACTAGTTGGTCTTAAGACATTAGGTGTTGAGACACCCCTACGAGCTTAACAACTCGGGTTACAGATACTGATACGTAAATAGTGCAATGTTTGATTCCCTTAAGCTTTTCTCCTCAACCCATGTAACAAGCGTTGGGCCAATAGCTCCCAAGTCAGTTGACTTTAGGGTATTAAGTGTTAAAACACCCCTTCGAGCTTAATTGCTTAGGTTAGGGAGGCTACGAAACCCAAACTTATCTACCTTTTTATTATCATTATATTTTTTTTTTTTTGTAAATTATGTTACTTTTCCTTTCCCTTAGTTATTACATTTAACAAAAAGAACATAAAATAATGTAATAATTCCAATTTGCAACCCATAATCATATGTTTAAAGTGTGTGTGTGAAAATGAAGATTTAACAATACTTGTTAAATGAGCATATGAGCAGAATCAAGTGCAACCAATACGAGGTTTGTAAACCTGAATATTTCAATAAGCATTCTGATAGACCTTGTTAAGAATGTTTACTAAGATGCGTCTCAGGAGTCACTTTAACAAAAGAACTCATTTTACTCTGTCATCCTAGTAACAACAGTTTTGCAAATAATTTATAAAATAGAAAACATATTTTTTTTTTTAAATATCAACTACCCTTTCCCCCCCAACCAAAATAAGACATTGTCCTCAATGTCTTAAGGTAGAAAGATAGAGTATAGAAGACATCACCTGAAATAGCGAACACTAACAAACCTGAAACACACTTAAACAAATATAAGAAACAATAAAACACAACAATAAAACCAAAAGACACAAAGTTCTTACAAACGAAGACTCAAATCCAATCTATGCTTTTTACAGCTTTCCTTAGTTGACCAATTTATGCGACTCATAGAGGGATTAATTACAGGGATGAAAGATTGTAGTTGGTCAATCAATTGTTCAGTAGCAGCAGCAAAGATTATGATTTTTCGTGCTGAAGATGTTTGAAATTCATGTTCCACAACATGATCAAGAAAAGACAACAACTTATCATAAAAACCATTAACATTTAATAAACATATGGGTTTATGGTGAATATACAGTTGGGCCCAAGAGGAAATATGAAAGATCTTTTCCAATGTGCCCAGACCACCTGGTAAGGCAATGAAGGCATCAGCATGGTTAAACATTGCATTCAGTCGATCAGACATTGTGGGGACTTGTAATTCCTCTCCAATTGTTTTTCCAATGATCTCCCCTTGTGCTAAAGCTTTGGGGACAACCCCTAAAACTTGACTACCTCCTAAAAATGCAGCTTTTGACACTTCCCCCATTAACCCAAGGCTGCCTCTTCCATACACTAAATGAATCTTTCGTTTAGTTAGTACCTGACCAAGATGATTTGCTGATTCTAAAAATTCTTTTTCTTTCCCAGGACTGGATCCACCGAAAACACAAATATTGTTTATATGATTACTTGAAGAACCTGTCATTTCTACACACTTCTATATTTGATGAATGTATGGGTTGAGTAGAAATTAAGGGAAGGAAGAGAAGAATTTATAGATGAGAAATTGAAAATGCAATCATACCACCTATATGTAGGCCACCCGTAGTCTTTCTCTCTTTCTCTTTATTTATTTATTTATTTTGAAAAAGCATGTGTATATATAGGTAGTTGTGATTGTGGCTCACATCTTTCCTTGGTTATACGTCCAAAAACGGCTTAAACGCCCTCTATGGGTCGGGAAAAGGCTTCCCATCCAGTTTTCTTAAAAACTGGCAAACAGGGTCTTTTTTTAGTCAGATTCCCCAAGACTAAGTCGAGCATGTTCTTTTATGGAATTGTGGCCATAAATCATAAATTACATGATGCACATCTCCACTAGGGTGCGTCTCAAGAGTCAATAGAAGATTATCTAAAGACCCCTTACTCAGGCCATCCTTAATGAATTGTATTTTATCTTCGCGGTTTACAGATATCATTCCTAAAGAATGACATGTCGCATCACAAGTCCATCTGGCACATCTATGATAGACTTTCAGTCGTTTTGCATGACGTTTCTTTACAAAAGTGCTTTTACCTATTCCAGGCATATGTGAAATGAAAAAATTGGAGGACTCACTGTTCAGGAATTCCATGATTCATTAACAACCTCAATCTTTCACACCTAGCACGATAAATTTTTATAATCGCATTCTAAGGCAGAGAGGGAAAATACTTTTTCAATTTTTCAAAAGTGGTGTCCATTTTCAAATGAGAATTGGGGGAGAGATTCAAAGAAATGAGAAAGAGCAAAGAATTGCACAAATATATACACAAATATCAATTATCATGGGAAACTGAAAGAACCGACTTAAGAGTCACGGAGTACCGTTATCCGCCATTTGACCGGGGTGAGAGAGACTTATTGTCAGGAATGCATCTTTGAAATTTTTAATCAGGACAATATTTGAATAAGTTAGGTTCATCCCAATAAAAGTTCTTCACTTCATTCAAAAACTTTCCTCTGTTTTCAGTACTCCAATGAGCTGGCAAATCTCTTGAAGCAAGAAAGTTGATATTTTTAGCAAACAAAGACATTGAACTAAGAGAAAGTGAGGATTCATCAGGAGTGTAATCATCGATTG
Source organism: Populus alba (assembly GCF_005239225.2). Lineage (NCBI taxonomy): Eukaryota > Viridiplantae > Streptophyta > Magnoliopsida > Malpighiales > Salicaceae > Populus > Populus alba. The sequence continues at coordinate 9,950,310 of NC_133302.1, forward strand.
GTGGGATGTCAGATGTCAAATATGTTGTCACTCTTGACAAAAGATCAGCACCAACATTTTTTGTGTCTTTTTCATCCGTGATTTCTTCCTGAGAATAAATCATTTGCAAATCTTCAGATTCATCCAACTCAATTTTACTCAAAGTATATTCAAGTTGATCATGAACTAATTCTTCAATATGATCTACTTCTTGTAAATCATTATCATCTCCAGGCTGCTTGCAAATGTTGCATTAGAAGTTGCAAGAAATGGACATCCTAAAATAACAGGAAATGAATTACATGCTTCAACAGGTTGCGTGTCTAAGACAATAAAATCCACAAGATAAATGAGTTTATCGACTTATATTAACACATCTTCAATTATTCCTCTAGGTACTTTTACAGATCTATCAGCAAGTAAAAGAGTTACAGAAGTTGGTTTTAACTCACCTAGATTGAGACTCTAAAAAACTGAATATGGAAGTAAATTCACACTAGCTCCAAGATCAAGGCTCTTTCAATTTTATGTTCTTCGATAAAGCAAGAAATTATAGGACAACTAGGATCTTTATATTTCAAAGCATTATTGTTTTGAAGAATGACACTTACTTGTTCGGCTAAAAAGGCTTTCTTTTTCACATTCGGTGTTCTCTTCACAGTGCATAGATCTTTCAAAAATTTAGCATGGGAAGGTACCTATTTAATAGCATCCAACAAAGGTATATTGATCCTTACCTGTTTGAAAGTTTCAAAGATTTCAGAATTGTGATTGACTTTTCTTTGTTTGGTCATGGCATGAGAAAATGAAAGTGCTGGCGGAGAATCAGTCTTTTCTTTACAATGTTCAGATTTAACCCCTTCCTTACCCACAGAGATTGACTCATCATCTTTCTCACAAGATTCAAGAGTGGGTTTTTCAATAACCTTACCACTACGAAGAGTGATGACTGATTTAACTTAATCCATGTGTTGGCTTCCGAAACTACTTGCATTTGCATTGTATTGCCCTTTTGGATTTTGTTGTGGTTGAGATGAAAACTTATCTTTCTCTTGAAAACTGAGAGCAGATGTTAACCTTGCAAGAGTATCTCTAAAATTTATCATGCCTTGAGCAAGTTGAATGTTGATTGTCTCTTGCTTTTCAATGAATGCATGCAATGTTTCCTCAAGATTTCTTCTAGGAGGTGGAGTATAAGGAGGTGCATATCCATGATAATTTTGGAAATTATGGTGTGCTTGAAACGGTGGCTGTGAAGTTTGTGCATTATTGTTATCACTCTTCCAACTGAAATTTGGGTGATTTCTTCAACCAGGATTGTATGTTTGCGAGTATGGGTTATGATTGGGCCTTTGAAAATTGTTCAAAGCATAGGCTTGTTCATGGAGGCATTCCTTGAAAGAAGGCAAAGTTGGACAGTCATTGGTTGCATGTTCATTTGTTTCACAGATTTGACATACAATGTCTTGAACAGATTTTAATTGACCACTCTTTTTCAATTCTAGAGCCTCGACTTTTCTAGCTAAAGATGCAAACTTGGCTTGGAGGTCATGATCTTCCCTAAGGTTATACATACCTCCACTAGATGTATGAGGTTGGGTTTTACTTGGTGCCTCATAAGTGCCTGTAGCATCCTAATTTTGCGCATTTCAGCTACCAAGTCTAGGTACTCAATTGCTTCATTAGGATCTTTATCTTCAAAAGCTCCATTGCACATCAATTCAACAATTTGCCTATCTTTAGGTGTTAACCCTTCATGAAATTGTGAAACCAATCTCCATGTTTCAAAACCATGATGAGGGCAAGTATTAAGCAAGTTCGATACTTATTCCAACATTGGTAAAATGTTTCACCTAGTTTTTGAGTGAAAGTGATGATTTGTCTTTTGAAAGAGTTGGTTCTGTGAGATGGAAAAAACTTCTTTAAAAATTGTTGTTGCATTTCATCCTAAGCACGAATGGATCCTGACCTAAGATTTTGTAGCCATGTTTTAGCTTTATCTTTTAATGAAAAAGGAAAAAGCTTTAATCTAATGGTATTCATGCTACAATTTAAGTTATTATATGTGTTACAAACTTCTTCAAATTCTCTCAAATGCAAGTATGGATTTTCTAGATTTAAGCCGTGAAAAGAAGGTAAAAGTTGAATAATGTCTGGCTTAAATTTAAAATGGGATGCATCAAGAGGGAAAACTATGCATGAGGGTGCACTTGTTCTTGTGGGATTCATGTGATCTCTAAGTGTCCTAACACGGTTATTCTCATTATTCTTATTATGAAGTGACTGGTTATCTTCTTCGACCATATTTTCTGAAAATTATGAGAATACCCTACAAAGTCTAGCACTTAATGTACGTGACCAAACACTCATGCACGTGTAGAAAGAGAATAAAAGGAAGAAAAAAAACAAAAGAAAAAGAAACAAAACAAAAGAAACAAAGTTAGATATAAGAAAAGTGAAAAGAGAAAACAAAATAAATACTAAAATTTGTATAAGAATTTACCTCCCCGGCAACGACGTCAAAAACTTGACACGACCAAAAGATTGATGTATTTTCTCAAGTGCAGGAGTGTCGAAGTAATAAAAAAAGTTGAGGCACTAGAATTGAAAAAGAGTGGTTAATTAAAATCTGTTCAAGACATTGTGTATCAAATCTGTGAAACAAATGAATATGCAACCAATGACTGTCCAACTTTGCCTTCTTTCAAGGAATGTCTTCATGAATAAGCTCATGCTTTAAACAGTTTCCAAAGGCCCAATCATAACCCATACTCGCAAACATACAAGCACACCATAATTTCCAAAATTCTCATGGATATGCAGCTCCTTATGCTCCACTTCCTAAAAGAAATCTTGAGGAAACATTGCATGCATTCATTGGAAAGCAAGAAACAATCAACACTCAACTTGCTTAAAGCATGACAAATTTTAAAGATGCTCTTACAAAATTCACATCTATTCTCAGTTTTCAAGAGAAAGGTAAGTTTCCATCTCAACCATAGCAAAATCCAAAGGGGCAATACAATGCAAATGCAAGTAGTTCCGGAAGCCAACATATGGATCAAGTCAAATCAGTCATCACTCTTCGTAGTGGTAAGGTTATTGAAAAACTCACTCTTGAACCTTATGAGAAAGATGATAAGTTAATCTATGTGGGTAAGGAAGGGGTTGAATCTGAACATTGGAAAGACTGATTCTTCGCCAGCACTTCCATTTCCTCATGCCATGAGCAAACAAAGGAAAGTCAATCATAATTCTGAAATCCTTGAAACTTTCAAACAGGTAAGGATCAATTAACCTTTATTGGATGTTATTAAACAGGTACCTTCCTATGCTAAATTTTTGAAAGATATATGCACCGTGAAGAGAAAATTGAATGTGAAAAAAAAAGCATTTTTAGCCGAACAAGTAAGTGTTATTCTTCAGAACAATAATGCTTTGAAATATAGAGACCCTGGTTGTCCTATAATTTCTTGCTTTATTGGAGAACATAAAATTAAAAGAGCTTTACTTGATCTTGGAGCTGGTGTGAATTTACTTTCATATTCGATTTTTCAAAGTCTCAATCTAGGTGAGTTAAAACCAACTTTTGTAACTCTTTTACTTATTGATAGATCTGTAAAAGTGCCTAGAGGAATAGTTGAGGATGTGTTAGTACAAGTTGATAAATTCATTTACCCTGTAGATTTTATTGTCTTGGATACCCAACCTGTTGAAGCATGTAATTCAATTCCTGTTATTTTAGGATGTCCATTTCTTGCAACTTCTAATGCATTGATTAATTGTAGGAATGGACTGATGAAGCTATCATTTGGAAACATGACATTGGAGATGAATATTTTCAACATTTACAAGCAACCTAGAGATGATAATGATTTACAAGAAATGGACTTTATTGAAAAATTAGTTCATGATCAATTTCAAACCACTTCCAGTGAAACTTAAAAGTTTGTTTACTTCTGCTCTTGTCATTCAACCTCCTGATTGGTCACTACCTTTTGAAATAATGTGTGACGTTAGTGACTATGTCGTGGGTGCTGTCTTGGGCCAAAGAAAAGATAAGAAACCTTATGTGATTTACTATGCAAGTAAAACTTTAAATACTGCTCAAATGAATTACACTACTACTGAAAAAGAAATACTTCCAGTAGTATTTGCATGTGACAAGTTCAGATCTTATCTTGTTGGCTCACCTATTGTTTTTAGTGATCATTTAGCATTGAAATATCCTCTCTAAGAAAGATTTTAAGGCTAGATTGATGTGGTGGATTTTGTTACTTCAAGAATTTGATATCACAATCAAAGACAAGAAAGGCACCGAAAATGTTGTTGTGGATCATTTGTCAAGATTGACAACCGGTTCGAGATCTGACATCACACCAATCGATAACTACTTTCCTGATGAATCTTTATTTTATGTCTCTACAATGCCTTGGTTTGCTAATATTGTTAATTTTCTTATTTTAGGACAATTGCCAGCTTATTGGAGTACCCAAGACAAAAGAAAGTTCTTGAATGAAGTGAAGAACTTTTATTGGGATGACCCTTATTTATTCAAATATTGTCCTAATCAAATATTTCAAAGATGCATTCCTGACAATGAGGTAAGTAATGTCATTAAATTTTGTCATTCTTAGGCATGTGGGGGTCATTTCTCATCAAGAAAGACAACTGTAAAAATCTTACAAAGTGGATTTTATTGGCCCACCATGTTCAAAGACTCGCATGCATTCTGTAAGACTTGTGAAAATTATCAAAAGTTGGGATCTATTTCGAAACTTCGCATGATGCCTTTAAATCCTATTCTTGTCATTGAGATCTTTGACTGTTAGGGTACAGATTTCATGGGTCCATTTCCTCCATCATTTGGTTTCTTGTACATATTGGTCGTAGTAGATTATGTTTCAAAATGGATAGAGGCAATTCCAAGTCGAACCAATGATCACAAAATAGTGATAAAGTTTTTGAAAGAAAACATTTTAAGTCAATTTGGAATCCCTCGAGCCGTGATAAGTGATGGTGGAACACATTTCTGTAACAAGCCATTTGAGTCTTTAATGAAGAAATATGGAATCACACACAAAGTTGCCACCCCTTATCACCCTCAAACGAGTGGACAGGTAGAACTTGCTAATAAGGAGATTAAACAGATCTTAGAAAAAACGGTGAACCCTAATCGGAAAGACTAGTCTTTAAGACTTAATGATGCACTTTAGGCTTATCGAACTACATATAAAACATCATTAGGTATGTCACCTTATAGACCAGTATATGGAAAACCTTGTTACTTGCCTGTGGAAATTGAACATAAAGCTTATTGGGCTAGTCAGTTGTGAAAATTGCAATTAAATGAGCTTGAGGAAATAAGAAATGATGCATATGACAATTTAAGAATTCATAAAACAAGAATCAAAGAGTTTTATGACAAGAAAATACTAAGAAAAACATTCAATGTTGGTCAAAAAGTCTTTCTTTATAATTCTCGACTCCATTTATTTCCTAGAAAACTAAGATCAAGATGAAGCAGTCCTTTTATTGTGAAACATGTATATCCATATGGGGCCTGTGATATCGAAAATCCAAAGAATGGTAATGTTTTCAAGGTAAATGGCCATTGTTTTGAAAGTTTTTTTTTGATAATTTTTTCGGTTGAAAATGACTCTATTGAATTGGACGATCTTGTATATAAAGATTGATTCTTTTTCTCACATTGTTTTTGTGTGACTTTTGTTTTGTTAGCTTCTCTCACCACGGTCAAATGGCAGATAACAGTACTCCGTAACTCTTAAGTCGGTTCTTTCAGTTTCCTATGATAACTGATTTATGTGTATATATTTGTGCAATTCTTTTCTCTTTCTAATTTCTTTGAATCTCTCCCCCAATTCTCATTTGAAAATGGACACTACTCTTGAAAAATTGAAAAAGCATTTTCCCGCTCTGCCTCAGAATGCGATTACAAAAATTTACCGTGCTAGGTGTGAAAGATTGTGGTTGTTAATAAATCATGAAATTCCTGAAGATATTCATTGGTTAATTGAAGCAAAGGTCCGATTATCAGGTAAGTCCTCAAATTCTTTCATTTCACACATGCTTGGAACAGGTAAAAGCATTTTTGCAAAGAAACGTCATGCAAAACAACTGAAAGTCTGTCAAAGATGTGCCAGATGGACTTGTAATGCGACATGTCGTTCTTTAAGAATGGTATCTGTAAACCGTGAAGATAAAATACAATTCATTAAGGATGGTCTGAGTAAGGGGTCTTTTGATAATCTTCTATTGACTCTTGAGACGCACCCTAGTGGAGATGTGCATCATGCAATTTATGATTTATGGCTATAATTCTATAGAGAACATGCTCGACTTAATCTTGAGAATCTCATTAAAAAAGACCCTGTTTGCTAGTTTTTAAGAAAACTGGATGGGAAGCCTATCCCCGACCCATAGAGGGCGTTTAAGCCGTTTTTGAACGTAAAAACAAGGAAAGATGTGAGCCACAATCACAACTACCTGTACATACACATGCTTTTTTAAAATAAATAAATAGAGAGAGAGAGAGTGTGTGTGTGAGACTACGACTAGCCTACATATAGGTGGTATGATTGCATTTTCAATTTCTCATCTATGAATTCTTCCCTTCCTTCCCTTCATTTCTACTCAACCCATACATTCATCAAATACAGAAGTGTGTAGAAATGGCAGGTTCCTCAAATCATCACATAAACAATATTTGTGTTTTTGATGGATCCAGTACTAGGAAAGAAAGTTTTTAGAATCAGCAAATCATCTTGGTCAGGTACTAGCTGAGTAAAAGATTCATTTAGTGTATGGAGGAGGCAGCCTTGGTGACACGACCAAAAGATTGATGTCTTCTCCCAAGTACAGGAGTATCGAAGTAATAAATAACCCGGTAAGGCTGAGATCGAAACACAGAGAGGTTAATTGTATAAATTATAAATAACAAGACGACAACGACAACAACAACAACAATAACAGTAACAATAATATTAATAGTAATAGTAGCAGTAGTAGTAGTAATACTCAGTACGTGGCGTTGTTATACCTGAGAATGATCTAAAAGATCGGGTCACAGATTTCCAACCTATATACTAAGTATATGAAAAGATCAAAAAGATATATTATATAATATAAACACATTTCTGATGCGAATGAACAAGGCAAGACCAACAATGTCAGGATCCTTGATCAAACACAGAGCATACTTAACGTACATAATAATAATAATAATAATAATAATAATAATAATAATAATAATAATAATAGTAGTAAAAAGAAGAGGAGAAAGAAATTAATGAGAAAGAAGAGGAGAACAGTGTTCAAGCTGCAGGACAGATTCAGACTTGAAAACGGCCTTATTAGATCTTGATGAAAACATGAAAGTTGTAGGCGTATGTCTTATTGAATTTGTTTAAAAATTTGAGGTCATTTGAACATCTAGAATTCGAGTTATGACCCAATTACCGAACAATGTTCTAGTTTGGATTGCACTAACATCTTTTTTCTAAGTTTGGCCCTCTATTTGTCCTTTCAATTTCCATACTTAAACTCATCAATCAATCCTTAGATTTATGTGATAGGCCTGCATTTAAGATGAACATGTACCATATATTAAGGTATTTTATAGTATTAGACTTGTTATTATAAAATAACTCCTTAACTAAAACATGTTTTATAATAACAAGTCTAATACTATAAAATGCCTTAATATATGATAAATATTCATCTTAAATGCAAGCATATCACATAAATCAAAGGATTGATTGATGAATTCAACTACTGAAATTTGTGAAGACAAAGAGAGAGCCAAACTTAGAAAAGAGATGTTAGTGCAGTCCAAACTGGAACATTGTTCGGCAATTGGGTCATATCTCGAGTTCTAGATGTCCAAATGACCTTAATTTTCACACAGATTTAGTAAGACATAGGCCTACAACTTTCATGTTTTCATCAAGATCTAAGAAGGCCGTTTTCAAGTCCAAATTATAGCAACAATGGAGAAGTCTGAATCTGTCCTGCAGCTTGAACACTGTTCAGTGTTTGGTCCATATCTGGAGTTGTAGAACTCCGAATGACCTCCATTTTTTTTCCTGAAAAGCTGAGTCAATTTCCTACAACTTTCATGTTTTCAAATGGACTCAGTTCTGATGCTAGCATTTTCGTTTTATTCAGACAAGAAGATAAGGATTTTCACAAAGTCAAGAGTTAGCCACCCACTCAACAATTAGTCATCAAATTAATAATTCTGAATTTTGACTTATAAAAGAAGGCATTTGCCATGTATTTAGGGGCTTAGTTGTTCAGATCAAGTTCATGCTCTTTATTTCTCTCTATATTTTTTTTGTAATTCTTAAGTTTTGTTTTCATTAATATCTTGTGTATGTTTTTCATTTCCTTTCCTTTCATTAGTTAACTTGTATCTTATTTATGTTCTTGTTTTGTTTATTTATGTTTCTCTTCTTCATTATGTTTAGCTAAGTTTATTATATCAAGATGAAAAGGTTACACTAATGGTGTAAGAATAAGTATAGTGTAAACTCAACATGGACCTTAATGTTTAATATTAACATGTCTTATCTTTTTATCTTACTAATTCTTAATACCCTACTTGTTAAATGGTTAATCTAGATTTTGTGTTTATAATAATTTATACAATAAATGTTGACACTCTCATAGCCCCAGCCCAACCGTATGGTATTACCTACACCTGGGCTATGAAAGGAACTTGATTTATTGTTAACATCAGTTAACATAATGAATTCCTAAAAATATTTAAAAGTTTGTTATGTAAATAAAATAATTAATATGATCATGTTAATAATTTATAATGAGCTATTAATGACAAATCATCCGATTGGAACCTCCTCCGTGTGTGGTTTTCAAATTGAGTAATAAGAGTTTATATTATACTTGTTTGAAATATTATTGGTGGATCCTCTAACCTTGACATTTGTTTTTATCATTGTTTAATCTTTACATTAATCTTTCATCTCAAAGTTCTCATTAATTTCTTCCTCCTCTTCCTTTTTATTATTTTTACTACTACTACTACTAATATTATTATTATTAGTATTATTATATTTTATGTACGTTAAGTATGCTCTCTGTTTGATCAAGGATCCTGACATTGTTGGTTTTGTCTTGTTCATTCGCATCAGAAATCTGTTTATATTATATAATATATATTTTTGATCTTTTCATAAACTCAGTATATAGCCTAGAAACTTGTGACCCGATCTTTTTAGATCATTCTCAGGTATAACAACGCCACGTACTGAGTATTATTATTATTACTATTAATATTATTGTTGTTGTTGTTGTTGTTGTTATCATCTTGTTATTTATAATTTATACAATTAACCTTCTATGGTTTGATCCCGGTCTTGCCGGGTTAGTTATTACTTGGACACTCCTGCATTTGGGAGAAGACATCAATCTTTTGGTAGTGTTAGTATAGCAACAGAGGTGAGTTGTGGCAGAAGCATGGGCACATTGAGACACATGGATGTGGATCATGCTTTGTCGCCAAGTTGTTATAGAATAAGTCAAGTTTGTTTTAATTAGGTTGTTAGCAGATAATAAGGATTCCTTTCGAGAATCGCTAATTACTTTCCTACTTTCCAGCATTATTGTTATTCACTCATCTATATAAAGCCTAAGGGCATTCAATAAAGTATATCTAAGAAATTATCCAAAGTTATTGTCCTCTTCTTTCTTGCTTCTTCTACTTCTTCCTAAATTTATACTCATCAGTGGTAGTAGAGCCAGGTTATCATAGACACTTGTGGAAAAAGCAATGCCGAATTCCGCAACGAGGTCAATAAAGCCTTAACTAGGCATGAATCAAGTTTTGATCAAGTAAACTCTACTTTACAAGCAATGTTAACTGAACTCCAAACCCTTCACACCATTCAAATTCTAAATCCTAACTCTCTTAAAATCAACTCATTCGCACCAAAAGGATCATCACAATTCCACACTTCCCATTCTCTTAACACCACTGGTCAGCCGCATCCATAACTCAAGCTCTCCTTTCCACGTTTTGATGGTAATGATCCTACAGGTTAGGTGTATAAAGTAGAGCAATATTTTGATTTTCCGAACATTGTACCTCCTCAACAAGTCCAGTTAGCCTCTTTCCACTTAGATGGAATTGCCCTTCAATGGCATAGATGGCTGAACAAGTTTCGAGGACCCCTCATGTGGAGCGAGTTTGTCCAGGCAATTTTTCTATGCTTTGGACCCACAGAATACGAGGACCCATCAGAGTCACTCATGCGTCTCAAACAAACCACCACTGTGGTAGCCTACCAAGAAGCCTTTGAAAGACTCTCCCATCAAGTTGATGACCTACCTGAAGGTTTCCTCATTGGATGTTTTGTTGCCGGTCTTCGAGGTGATATTCGTATCGATGTCAAGATCAAACAGCCTCATACATCGGCAGATGCAATCGGGGTTGCACAACTGCTTAAGGAGCACAATCTATTACATAAGAAGGCTAGCCTTCCAACCTGATCATCACACACTATGCTGACGTCCAGGGTGCCCACCAATTCAGTAGCGAGAAACCTAAGACCACCACCATCACAGCGAGCAACTCCTTCTCTAACATCATTTCGGAGGATAACCAATCAAGAAGCTAGGGAATAAAGGGAAAAAGGATTGTGTTACTATTGTGATGAGAAATTCATTCCAGGCCATCGCTGCGAACGCCCACAACTGTTTATGATCGAAGACACTTCCCACATGAGCCTTGAGGAAGGCACTGATGATTCTTAAGAAATGATGAATTATGAAGACATACCAGAAATCTCGTTTCATGCCATTGTTGGTGTCGAATGCCCCCAAACCTTACATGTGTTGGGAAATTTGAGGAACAAGAGTGTAACAATGCTCATCGATGGAGGAAGCACTCACAACTTCATTGATCAAGCAGTGGTCTCTAAGTTTGGATTGCCAGTAAACCGCGGCAAACAGTTTCAGATCATGGTTGCTAACCAGGAGAAGATTATCTGCAATGGTCTCACACTGAACATTCAAGGGCAAACCATCATTGCCAATTACTATATCTTTCCAGTCACCGCTTGTTAACTAGTGTTGGGTGTATAGTGGCTTGAAACCCTTGGCCCCATTAAAAGGGATTTCAAAAAGCTCATTATAAGCTACAAAAAGCAAGGAGAAACACACACCCTTCATGGACTAAGGCACACAAACGCAACTTTCACAGGCAAAGAGTTGTGGGGCTACATGGGATTGGCTTTTTCCTTCAATCATTCTCTCATATCCCAGTAATAACACTATAAACCACCCTCCTGAGATGAATAACCTTCTTTCCAAATTCTCTCATGTGTTTGAACAGCCTACCAGTTTACCTCCCAAAAGATCCAATGACCATCACATACCATTGCAACCAAATTCAGGACCAATAAATATTAGACCCTACCAATATCCCTATTACCAAAAAACCAAGATAGAGAGAATGGTGCGAGAACTTTTAAAGTCAGATTTGATAAGGCCAAGTAATAGTCCATTCTCATCACCTGTTTTACTGGTTAAAAAAGCAGATAGAGCTTGGCGATTTTATGTAGACTATCGCGCCTTGAATGAAATTACCATTAAAGATAAATATCCAATCCCAATGATCGATGAACTTTTGGATGAACTGCATAGATCCCGGTACTATTCCAAATTGGATCTATGGTCCGGCTATCATCAAATCTGGATACAAGAAGGCGACATCCCTAAGACAGCTTTTCGAACACATGAAGGGCATTTTTCATCACTATCTCCGAAAATTTATTTTGGTTTTCTTCGATGATTTTTTGGTATACTCTAAATCATGAGAAGACCATCTCACTCATTTGCAAACTGTTTTGTAAATTTTGGCAAACAATGAATTGTTTGCTAAAGAGTTCAAGTGTCGAATCGAAGTTACACAAGTCGACTACCTGGGCCATATCATTTCAGAAAAAGGTGTTTCCATTAATCCCACCAAGATACAAACGGTCATTGAGTGGCCTACACCGACAACAACCAAGGGAGTCCACGGATTTTTGGGGTTGGCTGTGTATTATCGAAAATTCATTCGTCACTTTGGAAGTTTAGCAGCACCGTTTACCCGATTGCTGACCAAGGAAGGATTCCAATGCAATGAAGAGGTTGATATGGCTTTTAGAAGGTTGAAGGCAGCCTTAACTAATCCACCTATCCTACGCCTGCCAGATTTTTCTCAAAGCTTTATGATTGAATGTGACGCTAGTGGCATTGGAATTGGAGCAATTCTCTCCCAACAAGACCAACCAATGGCATATTTAAGTGAAGCATTGAAAGGTTCCTCCTTAACCTTATCCACTTATGAAAAACAGATTCTGGCCATCGTTAAAGCTATTCAAAAATGGCGACCATATCTGCTTAGAAAACCATTCACGGTTCGCACAAATTAAAGGAGTCTCAAATATCTATTGGAGCAACGAATCACTACACCCGCACAAGCACGTTGGCTATCTAAGATATTGGGATATGATTGTGTGATTAAGTACAAGAAGGGAACTGAAAACCAAGGAGCAGATTCATTGTCCAGGGTGGTGGAATTCCAGTTTTTATCTATCTCTACTACACGAGCAGACTGGTGGCTGGCCCTACAACAGGAAGTGCAGCAGGAACCATTTTATGCTAACTTCAAGTCAACCAACCCATTCATGATCCAACAAGATGGAGTGTGGTTCAGGAAAGGTAAGGTCTTTTTAAGTCCTACTTCCTCTCCTTCCACAAATCTTAATCGACTGTCATGCAACCCCTGTTGGTGGGCATTTTGGGTTCCATAAAACGCTCGCCCGTATAAAGCAAGATTTCTCTTGGCCAAATATGCACCATACAGTAAAAGAATTCTTGTAGCAATGTGAGAGGTGTCAACGTTTCAAAATTGATTGCATGAAACCAGCAGGGGTACTCCAACCTCTACCAGTACCAAGCCAAGTCTGGACGGACATCTCCATGGACTTCATTGAAGGATTACCCTCCTCTCATGGATATAGCTGCATTATGGTGGTTGTGGATCGCTTATCTAAGTATGCGCACCTCATTCCATTGAAGCATCCCTATACAGCCATCACTGTTACCAAAGCTTCATCTCCAACATAGTTCAATTGCATGGCATTCCTACCTCTATTGTTAGTGACCGCGACAAGGTATTTCTCAGCACCTTATGGCAAACACTATTTCAATTCCAAGGCACTCAATTATGTATGAGCTCTACCTACCATCCTCAATCGGATGGCCAAACCGAAATGGTTAACCGGGTCCTTGAACAATATTTATGTTGCTTTACAGGGGACCAACCACGAACCTGGTTTGACTGGGTTCCTAGGGCAAAATTCAGCTACAACACCTATGTCCACTCTTCCACTAAGGTAATGCCATTTGAGGTGGTGTATGGTGTTCCACCTCCTAGCTTATTAACTCATGTTCCTAACACCTTTAAGGTTCAAGTAGTGGATGAGCACCTACGTGATCGAGATTATATTCTCCGTGAGCTATGAAGGAATCTTTTGCTCGCTCAAAATCGAATGAAATGTCAGGCTGATCAACATCGTCGGGATGTTTCCTTTGATATTGGTGACTATGTGTACCTAAAACTACAGCCTTACCGCCAGACTTCAGTAGCCTTTCGAAGCTCTATGAAACTGGCTCTGCGATTCTTTGGACCTTATCAGGTCATTACAAAAGTAGGATCAGTGTCCTACAGATTAGCGTTACCTTCAGATTCGCAAATTCGTAACGTATTTCATGTCAGCTTGCTACGAAAATATTTGGGGTCCATTCCCCCTATAATTGCTCAGCTTCCTCTTGTTTCAAAGACTACAACTATCCTTCTGCAACTTGAAGTTATCATTGACTGCCAGGTAATTCACAAAATATTGTCCTAAGACTGAAATTTTAGTTAAATGGGCAAGTGTACCAGTGGGAGATGCCACTTGGGAGGACGTAAGGCGATTTACCAAGACATACCCTACTTTTATCCTCGAGGACAAGGATTGTTAAGGGGGTGGGAATTATATGTGCACAGTAACGATATGGACGTGAGTATAGCAACAGAGGTGAGTTGTGGCAGAAGCAAGGGAACGTTGAGACACATAGATGTGGATCATGATTTGTCACCAAGTTGTTATAGAATAAGTCAAGTTTGTTTTAATTAGGTTGTTAGCATATAATAAGGATTCCTTTCGGGAATCGCTAATTACTTTCCTACTTTCCAGCATAATTGTTATTCATTCATGTATATAAAGCTTGAGAGCATTCAATAAAGGATATCTCAGAAATTATCCAAATTGTTATTCATTCATGTATATAAAGCTTGAGAGCATTCAATAAAGGATATCTCAGAAATTATCCAAAGTTATTGTCCTCTTCTTTCCTACTTCTTCCTAAATTTGTACTCATCATTATAGTATAACAATGCAGGAGAGCATAATTATCAAGAATATAATAACTCCACTTGTAGGGTGCTAGATGATTTTCTAGCACGAAAACACGTCTGATATATTTGAGCACAATATTAAAAACAAAAAAGAAAGAACAACAGTAAAACTCAAATTGTTCAAAAGCATCTAAGCTAGCCATATAAATTCAAATCTATAGCAGAAACCGAATCAAATCTTCATATTAAACCATATAAATTCCTTTTTTTTTAAGGAAAAAAAAAAAACAGTAGAAGAACAAAACTTCTAATTCTAGTTTAGGCTTATAGAAAGGGCATGTTAGGTCTCCATAATTTAGTGTCCAAGAAAACTGCTTTGGTGGAAAACAAATCACGTTCTTCCTTGGTCTAAAACCACATTTTCTTTAGCATAAATTGATGGAAAGAACGCAAGTTTCCAAGGTAACATTGCTTTGCCAAGGCTGGGTCAATGTTGCCCATGCGAGCCCTTGGAAGTTCATCTCCCACATTTTCTCTTACTTTTCTCCTTTCAGTACCATATAATGTTAGTGATAATTCTCATATTTGCTATACAAAGATTTATGGTATGATAACCAATCTTTTTCTAATGCTTCATGTTCCTAATCTAATATGATGCCCCAGCACAATTGAGAGAATCTTTCTTGGCATTTCAACCTCTTCAGAAATTTAAAACGGAAATTGTGGGCCTTTATTTACCCTCAACTACTTAGTTATATATAAACTCAGGAGATGAAATATTATCAGTCATAACTCTATGTGATGATGTATCATTGTGTAGTGACTTGACTGATAAAGTGTTTATAGGATTCAAGAAATATTAATTTTATGCCATGTAACCTTTCAAGAAGATAAACATGAAAAACAAGAAATGATGTTGAGATACCTTCCAAAGCATCTTGTATGCCTCCAACAACCGGTTGGCAGCGAGTCCAAACCCATGAAGTTGTGGCACTTCCATCATGTGCGTCCAAGGGCGTATTTCCTGAAAAGGTAGTTAAAATATAGCAAGAGAATGCTTGCACTCACTATCATAGACTTCAAGACAAAGATGCTCGAGCATAGCTGCATAGGCTTCCAGGAATAATGTTTTATGCTGAGAACAGTTAAAAAGGTACAACGTGCTAAAGATCTGAGAGAATTTCTATTGAGATTTTCTTAAAACATTTCTATGAAGAGTCATAATCAACAAGACAGAGAAACTCAACAAATGGGTATAGCAACTCATAATACCTAATGCATGAAAGAGATCCAGCGTAATGTAGAAAGTTTTTTTGTTCAGATATGTTAGGATGGAGCAGAGAAAACATAAAAAATAAATTGAATGATCTTGAAATTCCTAAAGAGATTCCTAGAAACTTCTTCGTTTACATTCAAGCAGACAGGATGATTAAACTTATAAATTGTGATCTAGCAGAGAAAATTCAGACCTTAGTGTATATGGCATTGAATGACCTTGCAATTTCTAGAAAAGATTCCAAATGTGCCTGAGTCCGATTCCACCTCAGCATACTCCTTGTCTGGATTGCATGCATGCTAAATAAAACATATATGCATTGCACAGAGTTAAAAACGAGGTGAAATCAGATATGAATGAGATGAAAAAAAAAAGAGTTGCATTAATACTTATTCACAACACAAGAAATTGGGAATGACTCACCAATAGAGGAGCATAGGTATTCAAAAAAAGAACAATTTGTTAAAAGGTGGGAATTTAAGAATTAATATTATATTTTCAAGGCATGGAAATGTAAAAACAATAAGAACAGTTGTTTTAAAAGATCATAACAATAGTTTCTCCAAAAATGGCAACATCATGTCTAAAGCAACAAATCTAATTAACACTTTGCAGAAACTCTCTTCCCGAAAGTGCACACAGTGTGAATTGTAGACATGATAATGTAAATTGATCGAACGAGAGAAATGCAAAGGGCCCATTTGAAGGGAAAAGAAAAATAAATAAATAAATAAATAAAATGAATCGAGATTTGGATAAACCTTAGATGCCAAATCATTAACCTTCTGCTGAAGATTCAGAAGTATTTTTTACTGTTCTGCAAGCTTTGTCTCCAACTCAGATACATCTGGTCTGCAAATGTACTTCAATAAAAAGAAAGGTAATGTTACTACATCTTGTGACATGAAAAAGAATAATCATCATTTATCAGTATAAATGAAAAGGGATGATCATGTCATATGTTTGGCATCAACATTGATAGTTGTGTTCTATAAATTGCTTTTATATGTCTTCTTCAGGACTTACAATGGAATTCATTCCATATAAAACAAGTTATCAATAAACTTGGTTGTCTAGGGAAAAGATTATAACACTTTTCTAGGTAATCTACCTAGGGTCAGACTTGAAAATCACCAAAGGGGTTTGTCTTTGATAGCAGTTGACAGGCATGGTTTAATATACTTAAACAAGAAGGGTGAACAGGCAAAACGAGAGAGGAGAATGACATAATCTTACAATGGATATATGGATTGAATCTGCACATCAGCAGGGAACAGCTTGCACTCCTCTGAGAAAATTAGAGCTTGTTCTCTGCAATAGAATCTATGAGTTGTATGTCTTTTCGCCACCCTGTTCATCTACACTGCAAAATAATACAAACAAATCTCATAAGAACAAAGGACGTAAGGAAATGCAGGCAATAAAGGTTGTAACATTAAGAGCTGATGAAACTAATTCAAACAGCAAACTTTAAGCAAAGTCAACCTCCATTCTAGATTATTAGCATATCTGCTAGCCTCCACATGATCTACTATTAGGCGAAGCTTTTTCAGTTCTGTCTTCATAGCTTCCTTGCCCCTGAAACACAGAGGCATTAACATTGCACTCACTTGAGATTAGAACATCTAACATATGATTCCAAGTTGACTTGCTCACAATAACTTTTTAATCTTCACTTTTTGAAATCTAGACATTTCAATTCATTTGAAAAAATGCACAATCTTTTACCTCCCCAGCCATTCATCTATTGGTCCATCTTAAAATTGTAGTTTATACAAACTAGACATAAGCATGTGCATCACTTGTAAAGCGTGAAAGGATATTAAATTCATAAGTTACCAGGGTTCCTACTGAAAGGTTTGTGTTAGAGTTAAGAAGGGTTTCAACTGCACTTAATGTTTGAAGCAAACTAAGAAGTGAAATGTATGAAAACTTACTTAATAAAAAGGTACAATTATTGATCAAAAGATAGCTTTTTCATACACAAAATTAAGCAACCTACTTGGATGACTTCTGTGTCTAAAGTTGAAGTGATGCCCAGAAAAATTGCAATCTCTTGCCAGATCTGCAAAAAAAATGCTCAGTTAGTTTTGAATTGCAAAGTTGCAGCAGCAGTAATAATAATCACAAATGTTAATGAGCCTTTTTGATATTATTACAAAGAGCCGGATAAAAGAATGACAAAAAACAGAGATGTTGCAATACCCGGATAAAAGAATAGTTATAAAAATACAACATAGAAAACCTATAGGTATATCAAAAGGCCAAAGTCCAAAAATTTAGACTGGCAATGATAGAAAATTATCACACCAAGCTTTCCCTGAATCCATTTTATGAAGAAGAGGAAATGAAATTTTGTAAAATACTCATTGTAGACAAAAAAAAAATATAGCAATACAATTCACTTTCTAAATAAGCTAGTTAAGGATAAATTGGAATGGGTTTGGATTCTGACTGAGATCTTCTAGAAGAAAATAAGTTGTACAATATCTGTCTAAATCCACACTCTACAATCAGGTATCATGTTGAAACAAGAAGAGTTGGAAGTTCAAAGAAATGAAACTTCAAAGAAATAATATTACCTGATAAAAAAACTACAAATGGGCTTGTGATGACCGATAAAGATTTTGGAAGACTATAGACAATGGATGTTTCTCAACAAACTCCCAGAGGAGTATGAAATAACCACTACCAACTTCATATACGTGATTAACTTAAGAATTCCAACCATTAGATTGAAGCTCAAACTGCTATTGATAACCTTTTTACCAAGGAGAATCAGTTTCTAAAAGAAAGCACGAAATCCATTTGCCCAGCAAGGAAATATTTAGTTCATTGAAAGTCCAAGGTTCCAAGTCTCCATGGGTTTAAGGAATAACATCACTGGAAATCTATGCGTATATATGAAATCCCCACTAATGAACCATGATTCTCATTACAATGGCAAGAGAATTCTAAACATGATCCTCAGAGAATTCTAAACATGACCCTCACAACAACCCCACATAAAAAAGACTCGAGTAACAATGAGAAAAGACACTAAAATCTTTATCAAGTCCATCATATTCTATGATCCTATTGTTTTTTACTCCAACTATGCAATTGTTAGATGTACAATAAAAAACGAAAGGTTGACTTTCTGAAGGTTAAATATATAAAACGTAACGGAAAGAAAAGGCTTACATTGGATACGAGCAGTCTCTTCGTCACGATCCATAGTATCCGGTTGTAGATTTAGCTGCGAGAATGGCAATTTATCACCCAATAACCTGCAATTCAGAGTACCAGAGATTTTTAAATGCCCTTCAGACAGCAAATTCATTATTTCCTTACAGAGAAACTAACATGTCTAGCACTATATATATATAAATGTCCAAATTTCTGGGTCAAATAGACAGTTCTCAGCAACCAAACAATCAAGAATCACCAAGTAAAGTAGACATACATCATCAAAGAAGTAACAAGGCAAATCTCCCAAATTAATTTTCTCCTTGACCCGCATTTTCCCAGTAACCAAACAAGCCGGCAACAAAGAGAAGGTTGAAAAAAAAGAGGAAAGGAAATCATAATACATTTGGTTCAATTTTCCCAGAAAAAGAAAAAAAAAAGTGACAAAGAACATGATGACGATAATAAGGGGAAATGGGGTACTTGAAGAAGAGCCATTCGAGAAGAGCATAACGTTCCATGCCAGCGAAAAGAAGAAACTGAGCAGGAGCATTGGCTCTTGGATAATTCAGCATCCCCAGCTTTCTCTGTATCTCTTCCATTTGCTTCGCTGCCATTTTTTTTCTTCTATTTCTTGATTTTGATTCAGTAGCTGATCTTTTGCTTTTTTTTTTTTCAATGGAGTGGAGTGTTAGGTATGTTGCCATTATTGTGGTAACTACCTACCCCACTACAAGTGACTCAACTTTGACCATAATTTGCCTATAAAAGAGGCATGAGAGCAAACGTGAGAGATGGTGTGAGAATTGTAGAGAGTGGAAGAGAAAGAGAAGAGGAAGGGGCAGCAGCCCTTCCAGCTGCAAGGGCAGCAAGAGAGATGGGAGTTGAGTGATGAGATCCTTCTTCATGTATTTTATTGTATTCTTTCTCTACTCTAATAAAATGGACTCTCTCCCGTGGATGTAGGCGGTTTTGCCGAACCACGTAAAATATTGTGTCTCAGTGTGCTTACTTCTCCGATGAGCAATAATCAGTACATCACCGATCCCCGGATTCCGCACAACAACTGGTATCAGAGCATATGGTTTAAGTGGTGTTTGATTTTTTGCTCAAAAATGAAAGTTGTCAAAATGGTGTTTTGACCATCCCACTGTGTAGAGGAGGACGAGACGAAGCCACTGGTGAAAACCGCGTCAAAATCGGACGTCGGACATGGCCGCACTCTCCATCACTCTCCGGCAAGGCGTCTGCCCACGCGTCTTCTTCACCCGGATGAGTTGACCTGACCCGAAGACCAGCTGACCCGACTCATATGAACAGTAGACATGAACAGTGACGGTATCATGACATCAGCATGATGCAAGGATGACATCATCATACACAATCAGCAAAGTAATTGACTAGTCAACATCCATGTCGAGCCGAGCCGAGTTGAGCCGAGCCGAGCCGAATTGGAGCTGAGCCGAGCCGCGAGCCGAGGGATATGATCTAGTGTAGCTGATCCTACGTGCAACCGGATCTGAGATTGAATCTGAGCCGTTGATCAGGCCAGAATTGTTTTGATCAAATCTTAGTCGTCTGAAGTGCGATTTGGACGATTCAAGACATGTTTCCAGCTAATTTGATCATTCCGGATGCAATGGTACTGTCGGATCATTGAGATTCGAGACCGAAAATGGCGGTGGTGAATTATTAAAGAGAGATTGCCCGATGAGGAGGCATCTGAAGGTCATCATGGTGGTCGATGGAGATGAAGAAGAAGAAGGTGCACATGTTTACCCAATTACATGTGCTGAACTGTTAAATGGGAAAATTTTAATGCCTTAATCGAAGGAAAAATTGGGACACTCAGGACACCCGAGATGTGGACGATTTGAGGTGTAGAGTGAAAACTGATGAAGACCAATCTTGACGAATCTAAGCACTAGTAGTCTCGCTAGATGTTGAGAAATCATGTATTAAACCTGTATATTCCAGATCACTTGTAAAGGAAAGCCGCAACAAAGCTAACAAATGGTTGTATATACGGAGAGACAGTACGATGGATAGATATAGCCTAAAAAGTTCTGTCTAGGAGATTGGGTTTTAAGCGGGACCAATGTGACCCCTCCAATCTTTCCTAGGAACTTGATTAGTGGAAGGATTATCCATACGGTGCTATTTTCGTATATGTAACAGTTTGTAATGAAACTGCTGAAGACTAGCAGGATGACGGCACAAGGGGAACAGTTGGGTTCCATATGATCAAGGATCTGATGAAGTGGTGATTTCTCCAAAGAAGCTAGATTCAGTGACTGTGATTTCTCGATTAATGAAGACCCTGATAATGGAAGAGAAATACAGCAAGAGGATGAAGATTGGCACCCTATTTTGACTTGGATAGGTGTTGTGACGGGATGAGCTGCTGTCAAACATAAGCAAGGAATAGGGAGAAAATCTGGAGAACAGATATTGCACGAGGGCACACGGAGATTGTGCAAGAGTACCCAAGGGATCCAATGAGGTACTGTAATGAGACAACAGGTGCAAGGAGAAGAAGAGTTCCCAGATGAAGCTCAGAGTAGAGACTGTGTGAAGGATGTACAACATGAAGTCTCATGTGCTCTTGATGAAGACAACACGCGAGGACCTTTCCAATGCATGCAAGGATGGAAAGATGAGCTGTTGCAGAGGCACCTAATTGAGGGGGTGCAAACGCCTGTGATAAAAGGCGACCGCCTATGAAAGGCGTAGACACCAAAGAGATTTGGTGTGGGTGGAGCTGTCAAGTAGAAAGGCGTAGAAGTTCCAAACATAGAAATCGAGGTGGAGGATTGCGAGGAGTATACCGCAACTTTCTCTTTCTATGTCGTTAGTGGCAGTAATCTCTCCCAAGTCCACATGGTGGTAGAGAATCTTGAAGCCACTGAAGCATCTCAACTGAAGGAGGATGCAACCGCCTATAAAAGGCGAAGACACCTCAGGAGAAGGTATGAGGGCCATGATAGGAGCCCCAGTTCAGAACGCCCCAGAGCCAATGTGATGGCTAGATATGAGTGGACAGGTGGATAGCCAATGAAGTGGCTATGATGAGTATGAAGACAAATGCAGGATTGACTTTCATGGATATTGCCCCCATGCTAAAGATTAATGAGCTAGAAAGACATTTGCCTTGGACAATAAGTGTGTGGCTTGTGGAGCATTAAGACGCGGCTGCTATGAAGGAGCAGAGGGCATGCGCAGGTTCTGGGAACGAGTTGACTCTTGTCAAGGTGGTGAGCTCGGTAATGGCATTGTAATACTCAGAGTATGAAGACATACATGTATCAACCTTTAATGGGCTGCCCCCATGGTTAAAGGTGGAGAGCTACCTGGACTCTTACGACTAAGAGCGAGAGACTCACGGAGAAGTAAGGCGTGGTTCCTATGGTGGAACAGAGGGCATGCGCAACTCCTGGATGAGTAGACTCTTGGAAGAGTGGTGGGCTTGTGATCATATTGAGATACTCAGATAATAACTGTCGCACTTGGAATATCCGTTTGAGGGGGTGTTGTAAGCCTTGGTGTAAGGCTTGATGAATCATTCCGGACCGAGCATGGTTGATACGCTCGAAGGGGAATGTTGTGTTCCCAGAGACAAGCGTTAACACTCTTCAGATGTGATATGTGAGACCATCTGGTTGAAGTGATCCTTTGGTGTAAGCAAGGGTGTGCTTTGGTGACTCTGGTGATTGAAAGGTTTGGCGAGTACCTGTAAACTTGGCCACAAACGCTCTCGGAATGGTAAGCTTGGAAGAGCTGCAAGATGCAAGCTTGTGCTGAAGAAGCAAGAGGACAATTGCCCACATGAATGGCAAAGGGGGTGATTGTTAGGTATGTTGCCATTATTGTGGTAACTACCTACCCCACTACAAGTGGGAGCATGAATTGTGCCACAATTCATGCCATAATTCAAGGCAGTATTGGCCCCTCAACTTTGACCATAATTTGCCTATAAAAGAGGCATGAGAGCAAACGTGAGAGATGGTGTGAGAATTGTAGAGAGTGGAAGAGAAAGAGAAGAGGAAGGGCTGCTGCCCATGGCAGCAGCCCTTCCAGCTGCAAGGGCAGCAAGAGAGATGGGAGTTGAGTGATGAGATCCTCCTTCATGTATTTATTGTATTCTTTCTCTACTCTAATAAAATGGACTCTCTCCCGTGGATGTAGGCGGTTTTGCCGAACCACGTAAAATATTGTGTCTCAGTGTGCTTACTCCTCCGATGAGCAATAATCAGTACATCACCGGTCCCCGGATTCCGCACAACATGGAGAGACAAAGTACAACTCTGGTTGTTGTTAGAGATGTGCACTTACTATTTCTATGTTTGCTTCACTTCGCTTTGAGTGAATTATAACCTCCTCCTCCTCCTTTCTTGATGAATTTCCAAGTTCGTTCCTCTAGCCTTGAAATGGTCCCTTAGTCCTCTTCTATTGGGAGTTCCTAAACTATCCTTTTCAAATGCTTTTTCATTTTTATTTTTTTATTAGGAGAGGTTGAGAATTTTTATTACAATGAAATATATTTAAAGAGAAAAAAAATTACTATAATGAAAAAACTACCACAAGACTAAGTTGCAATCTTTTTTATTCTATTATTTGTTTGATATTAAGATGCACGGTATTTTTAAAAAATATTTTTTAATTAAAAATATATCAAAATAACTTTTAAAATTTTTTATATTAACACATCATAATCATCCAAAAACCACCTAAAAAGATTATTCTGATGCTTTTTAGACAAAAATTAATTTGAAAAACACTTTAAAAAACAGGTTGTAACACAAAAACAAATAATCGCTAATGTGTGTTTGGTATTGTTATGCATGATGTGTTTTTAAAAGTGTTTTTTAATCAAAAATACATTATAATGATAGTTTTTTTATATATTTTTTAATTTTTAATATTTACACATCAAAACCATCAAAAATACTTAAAAATAATATTTTGTTGCTTTTCACCTAGAAAATGTTCTTTGAACCCTTATTTTTCTTCATATTCATACCTCAAATTAGCGTCTATTGAAAAAATACACTAAAAGATGGGTTTATAAGGAATATGTAATTGTGCTTATGATTGAATATCCCTCAAATTGCTCGCTTGTCGTTGCCTAAAATTTTAAATGTGAAAATTGTGTTTTTGATGCCTAATTTTGATAATGTTTTTGTTTATGTGTCTTCTAATTTTATTATCTATTTGAGTTATACATAAGCCCATTTTTTATATTCTAAATGCTTATAGGAATTTATTTTCAAAAAAAATATAAGATGTACTCATAAAAAAATAGTTATTTTAGAGATATTTTTTCAAACAAGTTGCATAATTAACACATTAAATAGCTTGAAAAGAACTTCATAGGGATAATTTGCAAACTTTAAATGATCTTCCATTCCTTCTTCTTCAACTCAATAGAGTATTTTCCCATTTATTTAGTGTACAAGGCAAAAGTTAAAGGTTATATATAATACAAATAGATGTATTAATTCGAGAGGTTAGGGATTGCATGCAACCTTAGTAATTGTCTTTTGCTTTCTTTTTTTTTTTCTAAACAATAAGGTATTCATCTTCAATTACTTACATGCAGATACTTATTTAACCTTAAAAAAAAGTTAAACACAAAGCATATGTTAAGACTTCGATATGTGAGTCTTATATTATTGAAGAGATTTCAATATTTTTCTCGTATTATTTTGAGTCACACTTGAGGACAAGAATCAACCATATTCCAAAAAATAATGGTGGTGGTGAACTAGCTTCATGTAGGAATTTGTCAATATTTTGTCATCCCAAATGACCATTATTAAATAATAAAGTTAGGATAAGATATTTGACAAACATCGAATTCAGATAAGCAAATAATTATATAAAAATATTTTTAAAAAACTTTCTCTTATATTCTCTTATAAAATAAACTCAGTTAACTTTCTTGTAAGCAACATTATCAATTATTTTTATCACAATATTTAAATGTTAATGAATCTTAAATTTAACAATTACAAGATGAATAATTTATCATGTGGTTTTAAACACGTGTAAATATTTAATAATTTAGAACTCATAAGTTTAGATTTAGTTATGTTTTTTATTTGACCATTAATGGTTATTAACTTTAATCAGATGTTTAACATGGGAGCCAATATAAAAAGAATAAAATTCTTATATTTAGATCCTAAAAGAAAAGTCAGGTGTTATAATGAGTATTTTATCAATTAATATGTCTTTTATACTAAAAAGTATGATGAGGTTATAAAGATCTATAATAATGGAATTTGTATAAAGGGTTCAATATCCAATAAGTTTGAAGTTGGTTATTATGACAAGTTACAAGAGGTTATAGGTTGAAAGATGCAATGTTTTTTATTCAAATGCTATTGTTTTGATACCAATAGAGGAATTAGAGTGGATCTTCACCATGGTGTGGTTGAAATAAATAAAAAAGATAGACTTCGCAAAATCAACGATGTTTTCATTTATGTAAAACAATGCCAACAAGTGTATTATGCATACACTTCTTCATTTAGAAATGAACATAATATAGCTGATTGTGTTGGGTTTCCAAATATTATATACATAGTGAAAATAAAAAAATAAATTATTTAGAAGTCTCTAGGATCTTGTTCGACAAATCTAGAGTTGTTTAAGTATTTATTACCTTAAGATCTGATCTTTTTCAGCTTTGAATAATTATTTAAAAGTCGAGTGTTTGCAAACCACAAATCGTCTAATTTTTCGACTTCCAACGGTAATTCACACGAACTACTAACGAAAAATATCCTAAATTCTTATTTAGAAGAGATGGATTGTTATGCCTAGAGTGTCAGCTCTCTATTATATGACTTATAAAAAAAAATTTCTAACAGACAATAACTTCAAAAAATAAGAGGCATAGTTTATTATTTATTTATAGGAAATTTTGAAAAACCCTACAAATTAACAAAATATCAATTTTCCCTTTAAATAATATCTATGTATTTATTTAAGGATAATTTTAGAAATAATCAATAAAGTCTCTACTTGATTATTCTAGGACTAGAATTATAATTCCTAAATTAAATACATTCTAGTGCTTAATTTCTAAAATTATTTCCAATCAAGTCACGCTTGATTAATTATCATAATTAAATTTTTGACTAATAGTTTATAATATCATCAGGTTCTTAATATGTTGGCCCAGATATAAATTCTAATTCTAATTAAATAGAATTAAATAAATTAAATATTTTAATTTATTATCAATTCAATAATTGATTAATTTATATTTGAAGATCAGGTGCATCGTCTAGCAGTATGTCATAATCCCTCAAATATTAAAAAAATCATTAGTGGTTTCATTTAAACCTTTCAGTGATCAGTTTCTCAATGTAATTAATATCATTTCATCAATAATGTTCTAATTTAACATTAAAGCATGGAGTACAAACATGTTAAATTATATTTATTTTTTTACAAAATAATCTTTGATCGTTTGAATAAGATTTATTTTATTTATTAACAAGAATGCCAATATAGTTTTTTACTCATCACTTTGAACAGCAGAAGCAGAAGAGAACAATAATTAAGCAAAACTAATATCATTTAAGGCACAAACATATAGGAAGCATCACAGAAGCATGAGTAATAACATCACAAAATGATAACTTATCACATAAATAGATAAGAAAACAGAAACATTATTGATTAAAATCATAAATATTCATAATAAAATAAAGTAGAAAATAGACATAAACATGGCGCGGGTCAGAAGAGACCTAGCGCGCGGGTCTACAGACCCGGGGAGCGGTTTTGCAGACTCACTCGCCTGGGTTTGTAGCCAGGCATGAAGATTTAGCCCCATACCAGGTGTTAGCAACCAGGGGCCTATAGCCCCACCATACCCCCATCAATATTAAAACTAACCATTTTCTTTCCAACCATCCCTTTAATGCCAAATGCATCCCAATAAAAAAGACAAGCCCACCCTCCCCCTGCAGTCTTTGCAACTTACTGTGGCAAGGGTAGCCCTATCATTATACTGCTTTAATCCACAATGCTTTGTGTCTAGGTAAACAATAACAAGGTCATTGAGCTTTTTTAGTATAATAATAATAATAATGTTCTTGGTTTTTATGAGTTATAACTTGTAACAAACCCCATTATCTTTTGGTCTGTTGGTGTTAGTTGATATCAAAACCCAATGATTCCTAATGATTTTGGTTGGATGTAATAGCAGATATATATCAGAGCTCAACAAGTCTTGGTGGTTAGTTATTGTGTTCTATTGAATAATCATGATTGAAAAGATAATAGAATATGATGTGCTTATGTGTGAGGGGATAAGGAGATTCTCCAGCGAGAAAATAATGTCTAAAAACTAGTGTATTGTATCTATCTATATTAGTTGTTATTGAAAATTCTAGTGGTAGGATTAAAATAAGGTAACCTACACAAATGTGCAGTGCTAAGGATTTATAATGGGAAAGGCTTGCACAAATGTGTTAGGGACTTCATAACGACCTAACCCATACACAAAAAGATATTCATTATGGATGACAATTTTCTAATTAAGAGTTGAACTCAAGAATGAGTTCCTTTTAATATGAAAAAACTAATGTAGAAACTTTTATTTTTTTAAGAAAATATACATTTTTTTTAGTTAATTTTATATTTTTCTATTTTACATTATTATGCTTTTTTAGTTTAGTTTTCCAACTCAATATTACTAGTATTTTCTAAGCAAAAGATTGCAATAGTTTTGTTTTGCAGAGACATGAATGAATAAAATTTAAGTATTTTAAGAATTATTTATAGTTATGATATTCTTAGCCTTTAATAATATTGATTTATAATAAATTTCGTTATGATTCACTTTAATCCCGTGTCATTTGTACTATCTATATAATCATTTTTTATTTGATGTGTTATTTATTGATCAATTAAACTCTATATTTTACTATTGTAGTTAAATAAAACAAATTGAAGTTGGCTTAAACGTTATTAAACCATTTATTTTATTGATATGTTACGCATAATATTGGTTCATATAATATTGATTAAATTTATATTATGTCACATATAATATTCATTAAATTTATGAAAATATAAATATATAATTATCTTAGAACAAAATAAATTATTGATAACATAGTACCCTAGCTAGTATAATTTGTTATTCATAATATTGAATATGTTTTGTTTTCTAACTTTTACTTGACACATTTTAATCATTTAACAATTTGTCTCCTAATTTTTAATTTTGTTATAAATTTATTAGGCAAGGCTAAATAATATGTTATTAGGACCTAACTCCTAAATATGGATTTCTTGTTTCAAAAAGTGGAAAATACTGTAGATTTGCTTTCCTAAGGAAAGTATATAAATATATAAAATTGGACTGGTTGTCCCTCTCGTCCGCAGGCAGGGACAGGAAGCCTCACCCCCCCTTATCCTGTCATGTTATCACCTCAATACCAACAAATAACATCCCACCTATCTGTCTCCGTCTCTCCCTCTCCCTCTCTCTGTTTAAATTCCAAATCTTTGTCACTAAACAGATAAGAAGGCTCTTCTTTCATGGATTTCTTTATAGAAAAGACACTGAATTGAATTGAATGGTAAAAGAAGCATACAGTAATAATAATTATAGTAGCTAGCGGTAGACTAGTAGCTAAGGGGAGGATGTCTTGTTTACTGCCACAGTTCAAGTGCCAACCAGACTCTTTCTCTATTCAGTTTAGAAATCTCCAACATCACAGCACCAACCATATCCAGCTCTGTGAGTTGCTCTCTTGCATTCTTTTCTTTTTTTCTTTATTGTTTACTCACCAATGCCTTTGTTTCAGTTAGAATTCAAATGGGTTTTGTGCGTTTTTTTTGGTGTTGCCTTTTCTTGATATTTTATCACAACTGCCTTTGTTTTGACAATAGTTGAACTGGGTTTCTCTTTGTTTTTGACCATAAGCAATTTTGAGTGCTTTCGTTTCTATCAGAATTGAAATGGATGTCTTGTTTTGGTTTTGTGTGATTTGAATGCCGTTGAGTAATGGAAGTCTTGGCTTCGATAATAATTTTTGGAAGATTATGTTTTTGTGTTCTTATAGTTGATATCTAATGACAAATGCTTTAATTGATACCAGAACTGAAATGGGTGGGTTTTGGTTCAATGTGTATTTGATGCCAGCAATCGTAGACATTTTTGTTTCCGTAAGAATTGAGGTGGGTTTGTTTTGGTGTTAAGTTGCATGATAGGCATCCTCAATACATGTCTTTGTTTCAAATAGAATTGAGATGGGTGTGTTCTGCTTCTCCATTCCTGATCTTGTGTTTTCACATTATTCCCTGTTTCTAGAATTTGGAAATAGTGTTTTAACTAAACTTACTTTCTATGGTAGATCTGCAGCAAAATTTAAAATATTTACCCAAAGAAAGTGTGATATCTCTAGGTCTAATAAGGATTTGTTTTCCAATCATGATTCTTTTCAATTTGTGATATTTTTCCAAAACAAATTGTTTCCCAAATAGTTTAGTAGTTGATCGAGTGATGTTTGTTGGTGTAATTTAGTTGTTGAGCTCCTAAGGATTTCAAGATATGGGGATTCTTCATTGTGAACTTTCTTCTTATCTCCAATATTGATAACTGCAAGACATATCTTGGACCTTAGGACAATGGATTTTGTTTTGAGGGGTATCCAGTGTTCCTGCTGTGTCAGATCTATATTCAAGAGCTATTGTTCTTCATTGGAACAGATTCCTCTCTCTTGTCAATATGGGCCATTACCATTTCAGGATCCCCCTTCTCTAATAGCAGAACCTTGATTGGAAAGACCAACAAATTCATGCAACTGACCACTTTTACATGGGAAAGTCTAATTTGTTTTTTGCACAAGAAATAGCTAGGCAAACAATGTTTTTTCAAAAGGAAAGCTCAGAGATTAAAAAAAAATCAAGTGCTAGATGGGAACTGGAGGCAAGTTTTGATAAACATTTTCATGTTAAGTTTTTTCTACTGTTGAATTATCTTCTTTAATCTCCTCTATTCTGATTTTAGAATCATCATAACACACTTTAATTACCCTTGACAAGGTTTGATGACTTCATTACAGATTTGTGCTATTTTATTACCTTCCACCTGAAACAAAAAGTATTTGCATTATCGAAGTATCATGTTGTCTGCCACTTCCTTCATAGCTTTCCCATCTAGAGGCTTGCATCTGCTGTTGCTCCTAGGATTAGGTTACTCCCATGTGTTACCCTCATTCAAATTGTCTATTCTTACAACTGCAGGAGCTAATTTTACTTCTCCTCAGAAATCATACAGATGTTTCACTTTATCATGAGGAAACAATTACTAGCAAACAGACAGTCTCTATAAACATTTTAAGTTGAACCATGCCTGCAGAAACCTGTTGCTTTATTCCAGCACAATTTCCGAGTCTCATTTTTCACAGGGACCAGCCATTCATATTTCCCCTTTCTTGTAACTGCTCTCCACAATAACAGTCTTTCTTTTCTACGGTGGAGGAATCTCTTTCATCCAGAACCATAATATTACCTCAACATACCTCTGTTCCAGAGTAACATAGCTTTTGCAATTAAGGAATGGTGATATGGATTTTATTCACTAAAAATCCAGATTAGAAAATCCTATGAATGGTGAAATTGAAACAAATTGTAATTGTATTCCTATGGCCACATGGAATCACCAAATATTTGTAATATAAGTTCATGCTTTGAGAAAACTTAGTGTGCTTGCTGTTTAATTTCCTTGCCGACTGTTATGCAAGTTTATCTAGCATCTATTGGTTATTTTATTATTTAACTTGTTGCAATTGTAGTTTGTATAAGGGTGCTATTACCACTTGTTTGCATAGATGTTCCTGGTTTTAGTTTGATGTTGTTGCTCCATGTAGAATATTGATTCTAGGGTTGTTGTTAAGTTGCTAGCAACTTTTGTTCATGATTACATTCATTTAATAGAGCATAAATTTGTAAAGATTATCTGGAACATAATTATTGAATGAAGTGCAGTCATTGCTAAGACTATATTGGTTTTATGTTTATTTATGATTTGAGGTCATAGAACTTATTATCATTATTTTTGGTCATGATTGCTTTGTGGAAATTAGCAGCAAAGAACGGGGAGCCATTTTGTTTCCGAGCACAATATGCTTTGCCCTCTGCATCACCATCAACATCAACTGCAGTGCTCAATCTGGAGAAATTGAGATTGCCTTCTTTAGAATCTCATTCTGATTCAATCGCTGCAAACAGGCCGTGGACATATATAGGGGGAATTGGTCCACCCAAAGAGGTGAGACTTGCATTATTTGGGATATCACTGCAACTACAGTCCACTAAGTTAGTAGCAAGCTCCCTAGATGCTTTGTTTGTCATATTGCCAATCAAACCACAGTCAAAAAAATTTCTACCATTCATGCAGGGCCTCTCTAATCAGATTTTTAGTTTCTATTAGTTTCATCTCTTTTTCAAGCTATTCATGATCTTCTTCTTCTTTTTATCCTGCTATCTAAGTTACAAAATTGCTTGGCCTAATTATTGAACAATCTTTTTGTATATATGTAGTTTCTGCAGTCTGTTTGTTTCTGATATAATGTGTTAATGATCTGTATTAAATGGTGATGTAATCTATTTTCTGCTTTGATATTTGTGCAGCCACTCTTTGGAACTAGTTTAGCCACTGAAACAGTTATTATAAATGATGAGGCTGTAATTGCTGCAGCTGCTGCTGAAGCAGTTGCTCTTGCAAGAGCTGCTGTCAAGGTTGCGAAAGATGCAGCTGAAATAGCCAAAAATTACTGTTCTGTGAATACAGAAACTAAAATTCCAATTGCATCCACAGCAGATTCCTTTTCTTCAATGTGGTCTCTGCTTACTGGAAAAGAACGAGCTGATATAATTGGAGTTTCCTTCTCAGCTGAAACTGGACTAAGAGAAGAATGTTCGACTCAATACCCTACTGAAGAATCTGAATGTTTCGGACCAACACATGAAGAACTTGCACTTTTGCAGAAACAGCTTTCTGAGAGTATAGTTGTGCGATCAAAGCGCCAAACACAGAGAAAAGCTAAACGTGCAAGAGCAGCGGAAAAGGCTGATGCAAATTTTGTGTTCATGAAGTCCGGTTCTGCTTGCAAGAAAAAGCATGTGCCCGTGCAAGAGGTAGACCAGTCTGATCCATTGCGTTTTTTTAGAGGAGCCAGCACCTCTTCCAGGCTTCTCAGTGCTACCGAAGAAGTGGAGTTGTCAGAAGGAATACAGGTCTGATTTATGAATAACCAATTTTAATGTTATTTAAAGAACACTTCTTTTTTTAAGGGGGTTTGGTTTAAGAATGCTTCTTTGATAAATTCCAGATGTCAACCACTGAAATACATTTTTACAGGAATGAATATTCCTGGTAATTCAGCAATTTATTCTCGCATGTTTTGAGCTTTTTCACCCAAGAGTCCAGTGTAAACTAATATCTGCTAAAGCTTTAAAGGACCTGGTAGAAGGAGGTAAATTATCCTAGATGCACTATAAATGGGAGCTAATTTTGTTAGTTGGTTGTTTGAAATTGAAATAGAAAATTTTTCCCTTGCTATTTTGTGTACCAGACAATGTCTGCCAGCGCATGAGGTTTCTATGATAGGAAGCTTCCAACATGTCTTCCTCGAGTTTTTATGCTATGGGTAACTGGAAAAACTGTTACTTCATTCATAACAAAAGAAGATTACTATTATGTGACCATTTGCGAGGAAGTGGAGACTTAAGTGTTGAAATTTGTATTTTGTATAATCAGAGATAAATAAGGTTATTGCTGCACTTATATATTGCATGTCAATCAGATTTGTGTCTCATATTTTGTTAATGTTCTTCAGGACCTACTAAAACTTGAAAGGATCGAGGAGGAGCTTAAGGAGCGATTTGGAGGCAAGCCCTCCTTTGCACAATGGGCTGCTGCAGCTAGAGTTGATCAGATGACTTTGAGGAAGCGCTTAAACTATGGTGTCCTTTGCAAAGACAAAATGATAAAATCCAACATTCGGCTTGTTATTTCAATTGCCAAAAATTATCAGGGAGCTGGGATGAATCTCCAAGATCTTGTTCAGGTGTGTAAAACACCAAATGGGGTCAGAGGGTTTTCCTGTATGTTCATCACAAAATATTTCTAGATCCCAATACCAGATAACTGCCAATAAGCACAAGCAAGAAAACACAATATGCACCCCAGTCACACTTTTATGATTATAAATACTCGGATTCCTTATAGTTCCTCCTGTCATACTCCAACTACACCATAAGGTTCCAAATAAATAGAATTAATTAATAAAGAGGAAACAAGGAAACTGAAACTTGTAATAATCCTTGGCATCATGCGTGTAATTCCTAAAACTTATTCTTTTACTTATAGGAAGGATGCCGAGGCCTAGCACGTGGCGCAGAGAAGTTTGATGCATCAAAAGGTTTCAAATTCTCAACATATGCTCACTGGTGGATTAGACAGGCAGTACGCAGGTCTCTCTCTGATCAATCTAGGACAATTCGCTTACCTGTAAGTTCTGCTCCAACTCTCAGTTGTCCTTTTGTCTGACTAAGTTTAAACAATTTGCCTTTAGAAAATGTGATCTAAACATGAGGTAGTAGCTGTATGCTTGCTGTGACCGACTCATTTGCTTATGTCAGTACTAAATACATATCTTTTGTTCTAACATTTTTTTTCAATATTTTGTGTTTACAGTTTCACATGGTGGACGCAACTTATAGAGTGAAGGAGGCTAGAAAACAATTGTATAGTGAAAATGGAAGACATCCTGATGATAAAGAAGTTGCAGAGGCAACTGGGCTCTCGATGAAGAGGCTCAGTGCTGTACTACTAACTCCAAAAGCCCCAAGATCTCTTGACCAGAAGATGGGGTTTAACATGGATCTTAAACTTTCGGTCCGTAATATTCTTTCTCAAATGTACTCTTGGCGTTGCAGTTT
The DNA here is from genome assembly GCF_005239225.2 of Populus alba. Lineage (NCBI taxonomy): Eukaryota > Viridiplantae > Streptophyta > Magnoliopsida > Malpighiales > Salicaceae > Populus > Populus alba. The sequence goes on from NC_133302.1 coordinate 9,984,140, forward strand.
TTGCTTAAACTTTTGCAGTCATAGTTGCATCTTTCAGCTTGCTTGGTTTGCTGAAAATTTTGTGCATCATATTCCCCAGGAAGTCACTGCAGATCCCGAAGCAGAAACAGCAGAAGATCTGCTAATGAAGGAATTTATGAAAAAGGACCTGGAGAGGGTTCTGGAAAGTCTCAGTCCAAGGGAGAATCAGGTCATCAGATGGAGATTTGGTATGGAGGACGGAAGGATGAAAACATTGCAGGAGATTGGGGAGTTGATGGGTGTCAGCAGAGAAAGAATCCGGCAAATTGAGCTGAGCGCATTTCGAAAGCTAAAGAACAAGAATAGAACCAAACAGTTGAGGCAGTATTTGGTTTCATAAATCACATCATTCATGAATTGGTTTGCCGAAGAACCTCGCAACCTGCCTAGGGATCCAAAGGGCCTGTCTTTCATGTATATTTATTTCTTAATTTTTCTTCAGCAATTGAAATTTTATGTTTCAGGATCTTAGAAAGAAGTTGTGCAGAGAAGCAAATCATTTTCTTGAGTGTTTTTTTTTTTACAGTGCACAAAAGGCAAGCTGATTGAAAATGTTTTTCAAAAGTGTGTTTTTCCCATTTTTCTTTTTTAAATATCGGCTAGCTTTCTCATATTAGCATCTCTGTAGCCAAGCCCATCAAGCCCATCAGGAAATTTAAACTTCTTTTATGCTCCGTTTGTTTGCAGGAAAGTTGTTTTTTTTTTTTAAAGTGAATTCCGGGGAAAGTGAATTCCGGGAAAGTATTTTTCGATGTTTGGCAGTGTTATGGAAAATGAACTGGAAAACACTTTCCAGTGTTTGTTTGTGTTATGGAAAATGAACTGTAAAATAATTTATTAATGAATTAATTTTTTTTCAAGTTTATCTAATATATATAAAATATTAAATATAAATATTTAATCACTTACAATAAAAAAAATGAAATCTAAAAAGTATAATGATGAATTTTTTTTATTATTATATTCTATATTCATACATAGCTTATTTTATAAAATATAACTATATATGTCATATCATATTATATAGAAATAAGCCTGTGAAATATTTTTTAAGTAAAACGTATTAATATATTTTTTTCAATTTTAAAAGCTTAAAATAAGTTTTTTTTTCATATGAAGAAAACCAAATTAGTTTATGGTAAGAGTTATATATTTGGGTTTTTTTTTTTTGGTATGAAGAATTTTTTAAAAGATAAATACATACAAAAATATTTTGATGGGTTTTTTGGATAAATATTTTTTTTTTTACGGGTAAAGGCAATTATCCCTTTAATATATATCAAATAATCATTAATAAGAAATAAATATAAATACCTAACATCAAACATAGTCATGCATAAATATTACGTTTCGATCTCATATACATACATATTAATTCAAATTACAAACATAAACATGCTAGACCGAATTAAACAAGCAAACATACTTGTCAAATAACCAACATAGTCTGAACCCAAATTTTCAACATATTCAAACCATCTTAGCAAGCAGGCCTGTAGTAGTGTTGGTTCACAAAATTCTGAACCCAAATTTTCCTCAAATTAGCATTTTTTGCCATAAATGCTTTTGCCAACATTTCATTTTGGACCAAATGATCAAATGCATCCCCAAGAGTGATCTCATCAAAGCCTTCAACTTTCATCACTTCCGCATACAACGCATTAACATCAAGTTGATTTTTGCTGAGACTTTGAATTGCAAATGCTACATCTCCAATCTGTTTAGACAACTTTTCAACACCATCATCTTCATACATGCGATTTCTCTTCCTATATTGCCTCTTTTGTGTACTAGAGGAAGATGTCTCTTTTCCCTTTGAAGTTTCTTCATATTCACCTTCATTTTCAATTGAAATTGATTGATCTTCAATGTTCTCTTCCAAGTTGACATCAGCATATGATTTGGCATAATTTCCGGTTGCCATGTCTTTTCCAACAACAATTGTCATTGCCTCATACATATCAAGTTTTTTGTTGAGAAACTTGTCATGATTGGGGTGTGCCTGTTCACAAAGTTTAGAATATGCAATTTTTTAGTTCATTGTATAGCATTTTAGAAACAAAAGTACATATAAAAATTACAAAGAGTATAATATTTATCATACCTTTACTTCTTCATCATATACATCTTTCGAAACTGTAATCATCTTCAAACAATCATCCCAGCCAAAGCCACTTTTATTTTTAAGTTTGGTTATTATTCCCCATTCTTTTTTCACAGTCTTTAGATGATTGTCCACATGCTTAGGCTCGCATTGGATGTTGAATTTTTGATTGATTTCTGTAGCCACCTTAACAAAAGATTCTGCTTTAAAGGTCGAAGAAGGTTTGCCTCCTTTAAGTGTCTCCTCAGCTAATATCTCAAGTAACATGTGAGACATTGGTTTCGACCATGTGAAGTGCTTGCCCTTGCATTTTTCATTCTGCGTGGAACTCATTTCTACAAAAAAGAAATTATAAATTTATACAAAATAAAATCATACAATATTTAGATTTAATAAATTTCATATAAAAACTACAATTAATAATTAAAAGAGAAATTATAAAAAGTCAACATCTACTCCAAACACATAACAAATATAATACAAACTCAAGCAACACATAATAAAAACAAACACATATAATTAACACTCAATTACTAGTTTCTTTGAGTGTTATAATCATTCCACATGGTTGAGGCAATCATTTCTCTTTTTGTTATCCACTCCCTATTCTCTTCCCTTTCCTCCCGTTGACTTAAGTTGATTGTTCGTCTAATTGGTTCATTATCCGAACATACTTTTTCCATAAGAAAGTCATAAGGATCAACCCTCATTATGTGATTATGAATAATACAACATGCAAGCACAACATCTACTTGTGTTTCATAAGACCAAAAAGATTTTCCATCGATTGATCTAAAACGACTCTTCAAAATACCAAACCCTCGCTCAATAACGGTTCTAAATGAAGAGTGTCGAAGATTAAATAGCTCCTTTTCATTTTATTATGAACGTTCTGTAAACTCATTCAAGTGATATCGAACTCCACAAAAAGGAGAAATGATTCCTTTTCGAATATCGTAACCAGCATCACCAAGATAATATTTCCCTACAAAAATTAAAAAAAAAAACCTATTACTATCTTTATGTAATAAGACATTTTATATGTTTATTGCATATAATACATATTTTATTACATACCTTCTGGAATTTTTAGACCATTAGATCTTGATAATGCATCACCTAAAACCCGTGAATCATGGGCACTTCCTTCCCAGCCAGCTAAAACATATATAAACTTCAAATCAAAAGTTATAGCTGCTAAAACATTTTGTGTTGTTCCTTCTTTTCGACCTCGAAACTTTCCTTGAATCTCAACAGGAACATTTGCAGGAACATGGGTACCATCAATTGCTCCCACATAATCCTATATAAACATGAAAAAATAATTTATAACATTTTCTTCTGAATGTAATTAATTAATTCATAAAAATATTGGTATTGTTTTCATACCTTAAAATAAGGATAGAATCTTCTATTATTCATTATCTCTGCTGGAACTGTATCCTCTGGTTCTTTAATAAAGTGTTTGTATAACTTAAGAATTGCTTTTAAAACAATTCTAAAGTAACGATGGATAGTTTCAACAGACCTATAGTATATACCACTAATAACCCAAAATCTTTGGTTTTGGCCTACAATTTATAAGAACACAATTACTTGCTCCCTAATAGACACATTTTGAGTTGATCGTAATAGGTTATGATTTGTGAGAACATCACACAATCTATATAAGACAACAGGTTTCATACGAATTTGTTCAACGCAATGTCGAACACCTCGGTTCAAAAGGCTGTCAATATAGAATAAAGTTGAGCAAATGCATTTATACGTGGTTCTCTTGGTATATAAATTCTATTTATTTCTTCTTCAATAATAGCTATCCCTGTAGCTATCACAGTTACAGTTGCTCTCATGCATGCTGCGTTAATTATCTTACTATCCATAACATGAAATTGAAGTTTTCTGATAACAAAACCTAAAAATATAGGGAAATAAATATTAAAACAAGCATATAAAATACTTACACAATCACTACAATAAATTATGCTCAAAGAAGCTAACAAACAATGTTTATTATTATGTTATAATTCTCCTTATTAATGTAACATGTATTTAAATATCCTATTTCACACGGTAATGGTATAATTATTCACAATAATAATATGACCATATATAATTAAGGTAGTCATTTCACATGATTACATAACAATAAGTAGATTTATATCATTCATATGAATATAGAAATATATAAATCACCAAGTTATAAAAAATTAACAGCAAGCTTTAAACTTATTTAAAACCTTGCTTATTAACTCTCGCACAAACACATCACATTCTCTGCTAAACTCTCATCATCTCTTTCATTTCACATTTTCACTTCCCCTGACTTCACATTTTCATTTCACATTATACAAAGACGCAGACGCAGCCTTTAAATTTCCTTCCCATTCACATTTTCATTTCATTTTCATTTCACAAGAAACAAAACACGCAGAGGCCAAATTTCCTTCACCTGACTTCACAAGCTTGACGCAGCCTTCAAATTTCCTTCCCATTCACATTTTCATTTCATTTTCATTTCACAAGAAACAAACACGCAGAGGCCAAATTTTCTTCCCCTGACTTCACAAGCTTATAATTCCATTCCCCTTTCCCATTCCCCCTCCTTCACGGTCAAATTTCCTCTCGGTCAATTCCCCTGTTCCCTCACCCCCTCCCTCTCAGTCGATCGATTCCCCTATTCCCTGCCCTCTCCCTCTCGGTCGATCTATCGGTTTCCCCGTGTTCCCTTTCTGTTTCTCTCGTCATTTGTGCACAAAGAAGAAAAAATTCAAGACAGAAGCAAGACAAAGATGAAAGATTGAAGGGGCAACATGGCTCCTCCTTCCCAGTTCTCCTCCCTCTCTCCCCCGGCTACTGGTAAAAAAAAAAAAAAGAGCTTCCACCCGAGATATGGTGGTAGATCCGGGGATGAGGTAATGGGGAGGGGATGCTTTTTGCTGGGGAAGATTGATTAACATAATTTGGGGATTTTCAATGCCTTTCTCTGCACTTGATTTTGTGCACTTGATTTGGTTTATTTGTTCAGAATAAAAATGCCGAATGTGAGTGATGAATGGAAAAATTGTGTTTGTTGTAGCTTAATTTGTGTTATGGACATGTTATGGACAACATACGGGTAGCGGATTATTCTCAAGAATAGGGAAATGGATTTATGGCATAAATTTTACAGATCTATGAAAAAAAGATGAAAACATATAAAGAAAATAACAGAGAAAAAAAATACCTGAAATATTGATCACGTGAAATGCTTCAATTGTCCAGAGTAATTTGTTCTGTTTCCAATCGCTTTTGAAGAGAAAGAGAGAGATCGTGATTTGTTAAGAAAAAGAAAGTGTTTTCCTTTCTTTATCAGAAGGAAAACACTTTCCTTTATTAAAACAATTGTTTTATGTTGACAGGAATCTTAATTCCATTGACTTACTTTTCATATTATTCCCAAACATAGAAAAGTAAGGAAAACGAATTCCAGAAATTCGTTTTCCTTGAAACAAACAGAGCATTAGCCTCTTGTTCATGCACGCACCATTGAGAAATTCCTATTGAATGTGTGTTTCTGTCCATGTTTGTGCTAGTTTCCATTTTTGGCTTTCGAAAATTTCAAGAAATGGCAATGACATGGAGGGAGAAGGAGTTTACAATTCCTAATAACAGGGCTTGAATCCAAGCTCTCTTCTTTTTATTAGATTAAATTAGTGTTTGTTTTTGTATTTTAATAGTATTTTAAAAAAATTATTTTTTTTTTAATTTTAAATTAATATATTTTTTAGTGTTTTAAAATTATTTTAATATATTGATATTAAAAATAATTTTTTAAAAAATAAAAAAAAATTATTTTAATATATTTCTAAATAAAAAATACTTTAAAAAACAACTAAAACCATACTATCTTAATTTAATAATTTTTGTGAAAGTAAGGTTTAGCCATCTCTGAACCTGTCAAATTAGTTGAGAGGACAAAACCTAATTTTAGTTTATGTAGAAATAAAATTAGAAAAGATAAAGTAATAAAAGAGATAAGCTTTTAGTTGGTTCTTATTCTAGGTTTAACAGTGTTAAAATGTCTTAAGGAAATTTTATCTTTGGAATTTGATACTTGATATTTTTATTTTTCATCAGTTTCTTTTTCTTTATTTTTTTTATTTTTATTTGGATTAATCTTATTTGTTTATATATGGCACATTCCAGAATCTTTTGATTCTTGAAGTGAATGTCTCTAATGGGCATCTTTCACCGTTAGTGATAGGTGACATTAACTGAAAATACGAGGTATTGAGTGACCAAAATTGAATTTATTTTACCCATAAATTGATTTATTTCCAATAAATACTACTCTGTATATATATGGCAATCTTGACTTCTTCAATGTATTTAGCATTTATCTTATTGTTGAGGGTAGCTATTTTGCAAAATGATATCACATTCAATGTATTTAGCATTTCCAATAAATGTTATTCTGTATATATTTTGTACAATGGAACTCTTTTGAAATTGCATCCTAATTGTATTTTTTTTTCTTACTGTGACGGTTTATTTAAAAGATAAAGAATTGAAGTCACGCGTGGTTTTTTAGAATTTTATCGGATAATTCATTTTCATCCTTTTTAAAAAAAAAAATTATTAAGTGATCGATATTCTTATAATTTTTTAAAATAAAATTTTAATTTTCTCAATTTTCAATTTTTTTTAGTGGAGTAGAGAGAAAGGATCACCGAATTATAACATTAAGAGAGAAGGTTGTCGTTAAAAAAAAAAAAAAAAAAAGACCACCAAAACAGTTGATTTTAGTGTCAAATGGTTCCATATGATAAGGGGGTTTTTATTAAGTGTTTTTCTACCTTTAAAATACCTAAAAAAACATATATGAGCTCAGAAAGATTTATGATTTTGGGTTTTGGATTGATTTTTTATGTTTTTAGAGGCCATGCATTCTTATGATGTTTCCTATGTGTTTTAGGTCAAAAATGGGTTCCACTATTTTTTTTGATAAAAAGTAGAAACCCTATTTTCCGATCAAACCAGTAGTTAGATTCTGGGATTAATAGACGACGCGTCATCTATTTTTATTGCAATCAGCTGGTAAAAAAGAAGAAGCATGCATGAAGACCTTCTTTTTATTAGGCCCAGCTTGTCAAGTTCAGCAACACCTGATCTTATTTCTTTTTCTTTTTTTAAATTTATATTTTAATTAATATCCGTTCTCTATGATTTTTTTTGGGTTTTTATCCTTCGTTGAATAGTGATTATTTTTAAATTATATTTTATGTGTTTAATTTTTTCTAGGGTTAGTATGATTTATCTTTGATTTTTATATATATTTTATATAATATTTTTAATAGTTGTAACCTTGAATAATATTTTTTTTCTTTTATTTTATTCAATAAATTTTATGTGGGTCAATCTCTATTACAAATTAATTTTCATAAAGAAATTCATTAAACGCAGCCCAAAAATAATCTGTGTTGAGATATTAAATATCTTGATTTACATTGGTATATTAATTTTTCCAGTTATTTTTTTTTTGTTAATTACTTTTTTTTTTCATTTATTTACATAATAGTTTGTGATTTATTTAATTGAATGCATGCATAAGTTTTTCAATTTACATTTATGATTTTTTTATCTAAAAAATATAATGAAAAATTCTACATATTCAAGTTTTTTTTAACATGTGTTGGTGTTTTTTAATTTGATCATTATTCTTATGAGGTTTTTTTTTCCTTAACCCTTTTATAAAATTTTTATTGTTTTTAAATTTTACCCTCCAATCCAAGTTGATAGAACATTTTTTTCTTCTTTTTTTTTTTTTTTTTTTTTTTTTTAATTTTGATCCTTATTTATCAAGTTTTTTTTTATATATGTATGTTTTCCCATTTACTAACATTACATTTTTTTTCTCCCATGTGATTCATATAAATCCAACTTATTTAGTTCATCAGGAATTTAACTCGAGTTATTATATTTGAAAATAAAAAATAAAAATCCTTATTACTCCTAAATATTTTACTGAAAAAATAATACAAAACCATGACACAGTGCGGGTACGACCGTAGTTCGGTATGTAACTTGTTAAGTTCTTCGTTCAAATATGCATGGTTTCAAAACAAAATATCTGAAGCATGATGTTGCGATGTCGTGGTCGCACAAATTAAATACCCTAGCTTCAAACACAACACACAAGATAATATAGAGCAAGCAAGGGGTCGATCCCACGAGGAAGATTTAGTTCAGATTTTTATGCTATACGTTATGCAATTTAGGGGAGTTGGATGTTATATAGGCTAAAGAAAAAATAAAACAAAAAACTATCAAATAAAATTTAATAAGATCAGAAAATTATCAAGAGAACAAACCTTGGTCGCAATCACACATCCACCTATAGAAATCAGAACTGATCCTTGAAACGAAATTCCAGTTTATATTCTGAATTTTTATCTTTTCTTAACGTTGGTTAATTAACGGATCCACCGTATAACTAACCCTAACCAACAAATAATCACAGTGTCTGCACTAATGATTTAATCCAATGGCAGCCTTAAGATCTAGATAAATTCATTATCTTAACAACTAAGTTGTCTGCTTATGTTGCTTTGATCGAATGATCTCCCTAAGTTCCTTTTCAGTTGTATGGTAATTGCATTGTGCTCCGTCCAACATGCGGGAAGCATAAGCGATAACATGCAAATTCTTCCCTATTCTTTGCCCAAGGACAGCCCCTATCGCATAGTCACTCGCATCACACATTATCTCAAAAGGCTCATCCCAATTTGGTGGTTGGATGATAGGTGCAGATGTGACACGCTTTTTAAGCTCATCATGGGCATCTTTACATGCTTGATCAAACACAAAATCCACTTCTTTAGCTAATAGTTTGCATAAGGGTGATGTAATCTTTGAGAAATCTTTGATAAAACGTCGATAGAAACCTGCATGGCCAAGAAAAGAACGAATTTCCCTCACGCAGGAGGGGTAAGGCAATGATGAAATAACGTCTATTTTAGCTTTATCAACCTCTAATCCACGTGAAGACACAACATGCCCAAGAACTATTCCTTGTTCTACCATAAAATAACACTTTTCATAGTTTAAGACAAGGTTGGTTTCAATGCACCTTTTCAAGATCAAAGATAAATTTTCTAGACATTTATCAAAAGAATCACCATACACTATGAAATCATCCATGAAAACCTCAATTACTCTTTCAACATAATCAGAAAAAATACTCATCATGCATCTTTGAAAAGTTGCAGGTGCATTACAGAGACCAAAGGGCAGTCTCCTATATGCATATGTACCAAATGGACATGTAAATGTAGTCTTTTCTTGATCCTCAGGATTAATAACAATCTGATTGTATCCACTATATCCATCAAGAAAGCAATAAAAAGACTTACCTACTAGACGTTCAAGCATTTGATCCATGAATGGTAATGGGAAATGATCTTTGCGTGTAGCAAGATTTAGCTTTCTATAATCAACACACATTCTCCATCCACTCGAGATGCGAGCAGGAATGAGCTCATCCTTTTTGTTTTTCACCAACGTGATTCCGGTCTTTTTGGGCACCACATGGATTGGCGCTACCCATTTACTATCCGTGATGGGATAAATGACTCCTGCATCTAACAGTTTCAAAATTTCAGCTTTCACTACCTCCATCATAGGCAGGTTCAACCTCCTTTGCATTTCCCTTCTTGGTTTCGCATTGTCCTCCAATAGTATGTGATGCATACACATTGAGGGACTAATGCCCTTGATGTCAGCTAAAGTCCATCCAATGGCCGTCTTGTGATCACACAACAACTTCACAAGTTTTTCCTCTTGCGTATTTGTCAAACCTGTTGCTATAATAACGGGAAGTGTATTGTTTTCACCAATGAATACATACTTCAAATTATCGGGCAAAGGTTTCAATTCTAACTCGGGGGCCTGTAAAATAGATGGCAAAAGCTTTTTATGTGAAAGTATTAAATCAACAAAGACATTACCATGGGGAACAGTTTGCAAAGATTGCAAAGCCAATGCTGATTCGTGCACATTTTGGGGAACACATATGTGCCTCTCCATCTTTTCTATACCGGTAAAATCATAGCCATAGCTCAAGGCTACACTTAATCCATCCTCACACTCAAAATCAAAAACTTGCTGCACATACTTATCAACTTGGTCATAGCATGTGATAGAATAAACATTGCTATAAGGATATTTCATTGCATCATGAAAATTAAATTCAATATTTTCATCTCCTACTTCCATAGACAAAGTATCCTTACCACAATCAATCTTTGTATTGGCAGTTTTCAAGAATGGTCTCCCAAACAATATAGGAGTGCTGTTTGATGAATCACAAGAGTCATGTTCCATATAAAGAATATAAAAATCACATGGAATGATCAAACTATCAATCTTGACTAGGACATCTTCTATCACACCAAGTGGGTAAACAAAACTCCGATCCGCAAGTTGTATTACAATGCTAGTTTTATTCAAAGGCTCAAGACTAAGAGAATCATAAACATGTTTGGGCATAACATTAATGGATGCACCTAAATCACACAAGGCCCTTTTAAAACTAGCATTACCAATAACACATGGGATAGTAAACGCACCTGGGTCCTTTTGCTTCAAAGGCATATTCTTTTGAACAACAGCAGATACAACTTCACCCATACTTACCATTTCATGACCTTTCAGTTTGAAAGCTCTCTTGGTAGTACACAACTCTTTCAAAAATTGGCATACTTAGGAATTTGTTTGATAGCATCAAGTAAAGGAATGTTGAGTTCTACTTTCTTGAAGACCTCTAAAATCTCTTTTTCTTTGTCCTCTTTCTTTGACCTAGAAGAACTCATAGGAAAGGGTGGAATTGTTTTAAAACTGGAATTCATTTAGTGAGGAGTTACCTTTGGAGTGTTGGTCTTCGTTTCAGTTTGTGGAGAAGGAGGGTGTTCCTTCTTTGTACTCAATTCAGTTTCTATCTCTTCTTCTTCCTCCATCTCAATTTGTTTTAACCTTTTCTCTTCAAGTTCTTTCCCACTTCGCAGCATGATCGCACTAACATTCTCTTTTGGATTCAATGCTTGGGAGGGCAATTTTCCATTCATTTATGCTTCCAATTTCCCCACACTTGAAGCTACTTGCCCCATTTGCTTCTCCAAGTTGTGAATACTTGACCTTGTTTCCTGTTGAAAAGACATGACATTTTGTTGCAAAGTCACAGTGTTAGAAGCCAAAGTTTTCATCATCTCACGAAGATCATCATTGGATGAAGACCCCATAACATTGGAGTTTGTGAATGGAGGGGGTTGTCTTGCTTGATAATTATGTTGGGATTGAAATCCACTGGGATGGAATTGTCGGCCTTGATTGCCTTGTTGAGGTTGGTTCCCATACCGTAGGTTAGGATGATCTCTCCATCCAGAATTGTACGTGTGGGAAAAAGGATCATACTTACGCTGAGGCTGTCCATTAAATGCTCCATCAACTGCATTAGTTTGTTCAATGTAATCTTCTTGCATTGTTGGGCACATATCTGAAGTATGTCCTTGTAAGGAGCATATGCTACAAGCTTTCACCTGTTGTAACATTGCCACAAGCCAAAGAACGCACAAGAAGAAGTAAGATCATTAACTTTATTCTCAAGGTTAGAAATACTTACCTCATTTACTCGTTTGTTTGCGAAGTCTCCACGAGTGCCAAACTGTTTTGAGTTGGCTGCCATGTTGAGATTAATTGGCGTGCAGCCTCGGGTGTCTTATCTACCAATGCCACTCCACTTGCAGCATCAATGATACTACGGTCAGTAGGTATCAATCCTTCATAGAAATATTGAATGAGCAGCTGATCGGGTATTTGATGATGAGGGCACTGAATACATAGTTGCTCAAATCTTTCCCAATACTCGGAAAGTGTCTCTCCATGAGATTGTCGAATTCCACATATTTCTTTTCTTATGTTGGCAACTCGAGATGCTGGAAATACTTCTCAAGGAAGATCTTTTTCATGCATTCCAAGTTTCAATTGAACCTGGGAGAATGGAGAAAAGCCATGCTTTTGCTGCCCCTTTTAAAGAGAAAGGGAAAGCTTTCAACTTAACTTGTTTCTTTCGTCAACTCCATTCGGTTTTCATGCCAACACAAACCATATGGAACTCCTTGAGAATGTGTATGAGGATCTTCTCCTGCGGAAAGACCATTAAATGTTGGTAGCAATATGTATAAACCAGATTTGAGCTCAAAGTTTACACTATTATCGATGTTTATGCACAATGGTGATTTTCCACGTTAAGGAGCAGCAAGCTCCTTGAGTGTTTGTTGTCGTGGCATTAGCCATGGTGTTGAGGTGAGTTTCCTTTCGTAACCTGCGTAAAGTTTTTTTCTATTTCGAGATCTAACTGCACTTGACTTTTGATTAGTAGAACAGGTTATTGGCATAAAGCATCAAGAAAACTCAAAAGAAACCAACCACGCAAGAGATCGAAAACAATGCAAATTGTACAAAAATCTTACGTTAGAAAAAACTAAAACTGCCTAAAAACCCTAGAAAACAGCGGAATTTGGCCTTGATAAGAGCGAGGCTAGTGGTAATGCCACTAGTTTCTGTTTAGAAACGTCGTTTTCCTTCAAAAAACAAAGACCGAAACCTAATTCCACCAAAAAATCTGTTTTGAACAGTACCGTTCCCGCAAGTGAACAGTACCGCCGCAAGCAAAAATTCTGTTTCTCTTTTTTTTTTTTCAGAAATATAAATAACAATCACAGCAAACTAAAAATAACAGTAAAAACACAAGAATCAACTAAAATTACATTCCCCGGCAACGGCGCCAAAATTTGTTGCGATGTCGTGGTCGCACAAATTAAATACCCTAGCTTCAAACACAACACACAAGATAATATAGAGCAAGCAAGGGGTCGATCCCACGAGGAAGATTTAGTTCAGATTTTTATGCTATACGTTATGCAATTTAGGGGGGTTGGATGTTTAATGGCTAAAGAAAAATAAAACAAAAAACTATCAAACAAAATTTAATAAGATCAAAATTATCAAGAGAAACAAAACCTTGGTCGCAATCACACATCCACCTATAGAAATCAGAACTGATCCTTGAAACGAAATTCCAGTTTATATTCTGAATTTTATCTTTTCTTAACGTTGGTTAATTAACGGATCCGCCGTATAACTAACCCTAACCAACAAATAATCACAGTGTCCGCACTAATGATTAATCCAATGGCAGCCTTAAGATCTAGATAAATTCATTATCTTAACAACTTAAGTTGTCTGCTTATGTTGCTTTTGATCGAATGTTCTCCCTAAGATTAATAACGTAGATCCGCTACAATTATTAAACTCAGTTGCTTCACAAGTTCATATACCAACAACTCCGGTTTTTGATATCAAAACTTAGCAATAAATTGTCCTATAATAATAACTTAGAGTCCGTCTAAGCAATTAAAATAAACAATCATAGGAAAAAATAAGCATAGGAGAACAAACATATTCATCATATAAACTGAAAAGAAAAGGTAGAATAGATCTCACAGTTCTTGAAATCCGAAACAACTAATCAAAAAGATGGAAGAATGCATGATTTAGGGTTTCTTATAGTAGGGGGCGTTTTTCTCCTCTTGGGTTGGCTGCCCCCTTCTCTTCTCTCATTCTTTTTAACGCTAGGAAACCCTAATCTCTATTTTACAAAATAGTCCTCCTTAAGTAGACAATTTACATTTTAAGTAGTTCAATAACTATTTTCTAAAAAAGGAGAAAATAACTTTGCATGAAATCTTCAAGATTTGACTTAGAGGAGCTACATTTCTGAAATTAAAAAACTTGGATGTCGGTTTTAGATGCTTCGGAACGTAATCTACACTCGTTTCTTACGAAACCTGTTTGCTGGCAGAATTTAGTTGTCATCTTTGAAAAATCATATCTCCCTCATATGACATCGTTTTTGGCTGAAATTTGGAGCTTTGTATAGACGCTTTTGAGTCAGGAATCCAAAAACAATTGAGTTTTGCATCAATTGGCTTTTTAGCTCTAGATATTCAAGTCGGACTGACCGAAGGTCAACACTGGCAGATTGCGAGATTTGACTTTGAAAGCTGTGATTTCCATGCTCTTCCTTATTTATTGTCTTGCCTTATATTTCCAGAAAGGTATGGAATGTTAGCTTTTTAATGCCACTGGAATCACTTCATTTCGACCTTTAGAGCTCACGTTCTGCACAAAACATCGACTGAACGTCAAATCTGCCAATTACCTTCAATTTTACTCCTTTTTGCATCTTTCATCCAAAAGTGCCTTCAAAACATAAAACAAAGAATAATCAAAGGCATTTTATATATAAAACATAGGCAAACACTAGTTAAATGTGGGTGAAACTATCGAATAATATTGTTGCATCACATGAAAAAAGACAGAGTGAGCACCAAATTGTTTTATTGTATGCTTGCCTTTTTTACAGTTGATCATGACAAATCTTATCTATTGCTAATATATCCCTGTAGAGTTTATTAAGCAAGCAGCAATAAAATAAACTTCCTCAACACTCTTTTTTTTTTTTTAACATGTCAGTTTATTATATTTTTTAATTAATTTTATGGAACTTTAAATTAACGATTATATAAATTTTTAATATTTTAAAATTTAATAAGACTCGAACCAATAATTTTTAAAAAAATAAATCTAAAACCTGTTACTAATCTTTAAAATTAAAAATGAAGCAGGGCACATTAGAAACTGGAAAAAGATGAAGCAAATTTGGATAGGACATCCTATCAAAGTTTGCAATAGTAGCTCCGAAAGGACGTTGAGTAAGCTTGATGGATCTATATATGGCAGCAGAAGCTGACTATAGAGCTGGCATGAAGGTAGCAGAACACTATAATAGGCTCCATAGCTCACCTAGGTAGGTCAAAAAAAAATTAGTAATGGAAAATACATGCAAAACAAACCCATAAGAATTTATGAGAAAGCATTCGAGAACTGTTGAATTAGCTGTTATGGCATCTTTCACAAAGTAACAAGACACCTAAAACCAAAATTAAAAAGTGAAAAGAAGGGAGGGAAAGGCAAAGGTGAAACTTGATTGATAAAACAATAGTAAGGAAGAATCTATAAGCAATAGAGGCTGGAAAGCATTCTGCTAATAGCTGAGAGCGAGAAATCAACAACCAAATAAGAGAGGATGGAAAAAGCCATAAAAAGTGGCACAACTTAGCTAAGAAACAAATCAAAAGCAGTCATCAAACCTATATATTATATAACAGTAGCAATAGGGGAAGAAAAAAAAATGAGTGAAATTTAAGGATATTGCTTCCTATGGCCAAATCTGACCATTCACCATCTAACTAGATGCGCAGTCATGCTCTCTTCTACATGGGGTGTGGTGCATGTAGATAGATAATGGTTGGATTGCCGTCAATGATTGATTATTTGTATTTTTTTTCTTTCTCTTCTCTCTCCTGACAATTAAAATGCACAATTGTTCTCTTTGTTAGTTATTTGTCAAACCAGACATATTTTCCATTCCCACTTATCTTGGGTTTGGCATAGCTGCCAAATCAAGGCGCTTGGGTCTAGCACCCATGCTAAACACACGCACTTTGTGTCTGACTTTTTACTATGGATTGTAATAGTGATTTCACGTTCAATTTCATATGTTTTCGTGAGTGGATAAAAGTTTCTTTGACTTTCTTCCACAAGGGTATTCAGGTTTTTTATAATTTCCAAGTATAATCAAATAACGCTTTTTAGTATTCAGAAAAGATAAAAAAAAAAAAAAAAAAAAAAAACAATATGGGCATGTGTTCCTCACGAAGTTTTTCCTTAGGGGGTATTTTGTGTAATTAAGAGGACCATTGGGTGCATTTAGTATTTTCATGATGTATTTGTTATTTTTAAATTGAAAAATATGGGCATGTGTTCCTCACAACCCAGCAAGTAGGTGGCCCCCGTGTCATCAAAGAGGCACATATAACGCTTTCTAATGGCCAAATCTAGTCATTCACCTTCTAATTGGATGCGTGATCGTGCCCTCTTCCATTTTGTGTGGCGCGTGTAGATAGATAATAGTTGGATTGCCGTCAATGATCAATTATTTGCGTTTTTTTTTCTCTCCTAACAACTAAAGTGCACAATTATCCTCTTTGTTTGTTGGTTGTCAAATTAAACATATTTGTCATTCCCATGTATCTTGGGTCTGGCACCCATGCACCTTGGATCTAGCATGTTACTTGTGGATTATAATAGTAGTTTCACTTTTAATTTTCTCATTATTTTCATGAGTGGATAATGTTTCTTTTGGCTTTCATTCATCACAAAGGCACTCAGATTTTTTCAATTTTCAAGTACAGTCAGATAAACGTTTTTAACCTCGGAAAAGATTAAAAAAACAAAAAAAAAAAAAGCTTTGCCTTTAGGGGTATTTTAGTGTTTTTTAACATGGGTATTTTGTTTAAAATTTAAAAGGACTTCCATGGGGGTGTTTTAGCATTTTCATAATGTATATTGTTCTTTTTAGATAAAAAAAAGTTGTGGGCACGTGTTTACTCATGCCCTTAGCAAGTGGGCACCATTCGCACATTAAGGAGGCGTGTATGACGCTTTCCGATGGCCAAATCTAGCCATGCATCATCTATCTGAATGCACAGTCATGCCCTTTTCCACATGGTGTGGCATAAGTAGGCAGATAATGATTGAATTGTCATTGGCGATCGATTGTTTGCATTTTTTTTCTTTGTTTTCTCTCTCTTGACAATTAAAATGCACAATTATCGTATTTATTTATTGTTTATCAAATCACACATGTTGGTACGTATCTTAGGTATGGGTATAGCTGCGAGACTCAAGCGCCTCTTGGCTTGGCAACCATGTCAAATCCATATGCCTAAGCCTGAATAAACATACCAAGCCTATGTGTCTGGGCCTGCCAGACCTTTGCACCTAAAATTGAGTGAATTTTAAGTATGTGTGTAGTTAATGTCTCAAAATAGAAGAAAGAAATATAGAAAATATAAAAATATATTTGGTTAAAAAGACAAAGATGAAATACAAAATAAATGTGTTTTTAAGAATAATTATGAGTGTGTTTCTTATATTTTTTTTAAAAAAAAAAATGCATGAATCTGGCATGGTTGCCAAGCCTATGGTTGTGGGTCTAGCATGGTTGCCAAACCTAAGCACTTGGGTCCTGGCAAGGTATTTTTGTTGTTTTTTTTTAAAACA
Organism: Populus alba; assembly: GCF_005239225.2. Taxonomy (NCBI): domain Eukaryota; kingdom Viridiplantae; phylum Streptophyta; class Magnoliopsida; order Malpighiales; family Salicaceae; genus Populus; species Populus alba. Next base: position 10,001,490 of record NC_133302.1, read on the forward strand.
ATACATTAGAAGTTCCAATAAGAAATTACTAGTTTAAATTTTAAATTGGGAGATGTTATTGCATGATCTATTGTCAAAGTTTATTACAAAGAGAGTTCATTCTACATTATAACTATTAGCATATACAAAAATTTGAAATATAGGATCACCAAGAGAAAACTTTTGAACTTTTAAAAATTGATACATTATATTGTAAGAAAAAGAAAATATTGTATATGTAAAAGACTTATTGTCCATTTAACTATATTAATTTGTGCAATTTTATAGATTATTTTTTTCACTAAAATTTAAAGATTAATAAAAAAAAATGAGTGAATTTAGGGATGCATGTGGTATAAGTCCCAAAATGGAAAAAAAATAAATATAGAAAAGATAAAAATATATTTGGTTAAAAAGAACAAAGATGAAAAAAGAAAAATAAATATATTTTTTAGAAACAATTATAAAGTGTAAGTTCCTATATTTTCAAAAAAGACACAAGGGTCTCGCATGGTTTTCTAGGCCAAAGCCCTTGGGTCAAGCCAAGCACAAGCACGAGGCTAGCATGGTTGTCAAACCCAAGCACCTGGGTTTGACAAGGTTTTTATTGTTTTTTTTTTTTTTTACAATACATCATAAGTCCTCAAGGAATTATTAGTTAGATGTCCTAAGACTATTCAACACAGTTACATAAGCATTAAGATCCTCAACAAAAGCATTACCTTTGCCTAGCTCAATACAAAATTATGCAAATCCTATAGGCATTAGACCCAAGCTTACTTTGGTTTGGCAACTCTATGCAAGAGTACTATGTACCAAGATAAAACACTATAGACTTGCACAATGGATTTTCCAAGCTCTGGAGGCTTGGGATGGGACTAATGTTGTCTTTTCATAGAAAGTTAAAGTATCATTTTGCCATTTGGTATGAAAAAAAAAAATGAAGCCCTAGTTGTGAGGGTATTTTAGTATTTTTTTCATATGCTCATATTTTGGTCATTAAACATTTGAGCGGGGTAATGAATAGTCTTTTCCCAAGTAAATTAGGTATGTCATGGAAATGCCAGAAACCAAGTACCGTGAGGCTAGCATGTTTGCCAGACTATTCTTAAGGGTCTTAAATCTAGCATGGTTTGTTAGACTAAGTCATTTGAGCTGAAATGGCTTTATAGACCTAAGGCGTTTGCATCTAAGCATAACTGCTAGACTAAAGGCACTAAGATCTAGACCCAAGCACCCTGGGCCTAGTAACCATGCCAGACCTACCGGGTCTTGGTTCTGCTCGACCTGCGTCTGGGTCTCTGCAATCATGCCAAAACCAAGATGCTAGGGTCAAAAAAATTTAAATTTTTTTAAAAAGCACAATTGGAAGCAAAAACAGCAAAACATTGTCTTATTCAAAGCAAGATTTTCTCATTCATATGTAGTAAAACTTAACTACAAACTCTTTTTTGTTTGTGCAACTTATTTTATAAATTTGTTATATTAGAA
>NC_133302.1:10003459-10033602 GCF_005239225.2 Populus alba
AAAGTGATGAATATACATATTAAATGGTCATACTTCTAATAAATGACAGACTTATGAACTAACATAATTTCTAGACATGAATCTCAAAGCACTAGATTACAAGATGGACAATTTCTTTCAGAATACACGTAATTCTATATTTTATGGGAAGAAGTTTCTAATCCAGTTACATTTTTCTAGTAGTTTCAATATAACAGTAAAGACACATTTTTGAAAATCTATGCTAGAGACGCTTGAATAGAAATGCCTTAATCTTGGTAGTTTTTTTAGAGGTAAAGTTAAGGGACCCTACACCAAAAGCTCGTTAAGTGCATTGTTTGCTTGGATAGCAATAAAAGAGATAAATTTAAACTATCGACACTCATAAAATAGGAAAGTAATCCTTCAGTCTAGAATTTTAAAATATTTCATCACTCAATATATTATAAAGTAGACAAACAACAAATTAATAAGATTATATATAAAAAAAATTAATAAATCACAACGAAAAACAAACTTACCAACTCAATTTACTTTCGAACTGAAATGGGGTGGCTAAATGGGGTTGCGCTATCCAAGTTTCGATAAGGAAATCCTTACAGACCAATCACACCTCTTTACCAATCCCACAAAATATGCTTTTCAAGCACATAATAGCCAGGCCCCTCCCTCTTTTCCCTAATGAATGCAATACTTCAACATGTTAGCCTACAAAACATAAGATATTAATGATAATGTTTCCTTATGGAGAAAAGAACACATAAAATAATCATGAAACCCTCTTCTTCGAAGAAACCCAACTGTCGTTACCCCAATCCAAGTGAACCCTCAAACTTGGAACATGGTAAGCAAACAAAAAAAATATTACCAATGGGATATCTGATACATGATATTCCTACAAGTTAGAACACCACTAGAAAGAAAAAAAAAAAATAGATTAAACCAAACCACAAAGTTGAGCAACAAAAAAAAAATCCAGAAATGCTATTAAACTGTAGATAAAATAAAAGATTATCAGCCATTGTGGATAACAAAAATCCATAAAGTAATGGCATAACTATACCTTTTTCTAACTAGCAGCAGAGATCCTGATTATTAGAGGCCTCTTGACAAGATTTATGAAGATCATGCTCTAGTGCAGTGATTTTTGCACGTGAAGATGTGAACTCCTAAATTGAGTTGAAATGAAGAAGGATTGGAAATGTATTGTCAAAACATGTGCTTCGAGAAAATCATTCCACAAATTGCAAACGACAAAAACAAAAAGCAACTATAAAATCTAACAAATTGCAGGAATTTTATAAACATGAACAATTTAAAACCAAATCACTGAACTTAAATATCTCTAAAGATGAGCAATCACCATTTTCAAAGCACTTTTATTTAGTTATCTTAGTATAAAAAAATACTCTAACATCAAGTTGGTACTCTATTTTGTAAGATATTGTTAAATTCCTTATATTTCTAAAAAATTAAGAGTCAAGTCAAAGATCCCCCATACCCACACACCTATATGATGACAAAGTGATGATATATATATTAAATGGTCATACTTCTAATAAATAACAGACTTATGGAACTACCATAATTTCTAGACATGAATCTCAAAGCACTAGATTACAAGATGGACAATTTCTTTCAGAAGACACAAGAATTTCTATATTTTATGGGAAGAAGTTTCTAATCCAGTTCCATTTTTCTAGTAGTTGCAATATAACAGTAAAGACTCATTTGAAAATCTATGCCAGAAACGCTGCATAGAAGTGCCCTAATCTAGGTAGTTTTTTAGAGGTAAAGTTAAGGGACCTTAGAACAAAAGCTCGTAGTTTGCTTGGATAGCAATACAAGAGATAAATTTGACTATTGACTTTCAGTCCAGAATTTTAAAATACTCACCACTCATTATATTATATAGTAGACAAACAACAAATGAATAAGATCATACATAAAAAAAAAAAATTAATAAATCACAATGAAAAACAAACTAACAAACACATTTAACTTTCGAACTGAAATGGGATGGGTCTAAAGGGTTGCGCTATCCAAGTTTTTGGATAAGAAAATCCTTCCAGACCAAACACACTATCTTACCAATCTCGCAAAATACGTTTTTCAAGCACATAATAGTCGAACCCCTCCCTCCATAATGAATGCAGCACTTCAACATGTTAACTTACAAAATATAAGTTAATAATGATAATGTTTCCTTGTCAAGAAAAGAACACATAACATAATCATGAAACCCTCTTCTTCGAAGAAACCCAACTGTCATTACCCCAATCCAAGTGAACCCTCAAACTTGGAACATGGTAAGCAAATAAAAACAATATTACCATGGGATACCTGATACATGATATTCCTGAAAGTAGAACACCACCACAAAAAAAAAAAAACCAAAACTATAGATTAAACCAAACCACGAAGTTGACCAGCAAAAAAAAAAAAATCCAGAAATGCTTTTACACTGCATTTAAAATATAATATTTTTGCCATAGTGGATAACCAAAATCCATAAAAGTAATGGCATAACTATACCTTTTCTAACTAGCAGCACATAACGTGATTTTTAGAGGCCTCTTGACAAGATTTATTAAGATCATGCTCTAGTGCAGTGACTTTTGCACGTCAAGATGTGAACTCCTAAATCGGGTTAAGAAGAAGCAATATAAATGTATTGTCAAAATATGTGCTTCGAGGAAATCATTCCACAAATTGCAACGATAAAAACAAAGCAACAATAAATCTAACAAATTGCAGGAATTTTACAAACACGAACAATTTAAAACCAAATCACCGAACATATACCTCTAAAGATGAGCAATCACCATTTTAAAAGCACTTTTATTTAGTTATTCTTAGTATAAAAAAATACTCTCACATCAAGATGGTACTCTATTTTGTATGATATTATAAAAATTCTTTATTTTTCTAAAAGATTGAGAGTCAAGTAAAAGGATCCCCCCCTCGCACCTATATGATGACAAAGTGATGATATACATATTAAATGGTCATACTTCTAATAAACGACACACTTATGGAACTACCATAATTTCTAGACATGAATCTCAGAGCACTAGATTACAAGATGGACAATATCTTTCAGAAGAAACGCGAATTCTATATTTTATGGGAAGAAGTTTCTGATCCAGTTATGTTTTTCTAGTTGTTGCAATATAACAATAAAGACTCATTTGAAAATCTATGCCAGAGACGCTGAATAGAAACGCCCTAATCTTGGTAGTTTTTTAGAGGAGGTAAAGTTAAGGGACCCTAGAACAAAAGCTTGTTAAGTGCATTGTTTGCTTGGATACCAATACAAGAGATAAATTTGACTATTGACACTCATAAAAATAGGAAGTAATCCTTCAGTCTAGAATTTTAAAATACTCATCACTCAATATATTATAAAGTAGACAAACAACAATTGAATAAGATTATATATATAAAAAAATTAATAAATCACAACGAAAAACAAACTTACCAATACAATTTACTTTCGAACTCAAATGGGGTGGGTGTATGGGGTTGCGCTATCCATGTTTTGGATAAGGAAATCCTTACAGACCAATCACACTCTTACCAGTCCCGCAAAATACGCCTTTCAAGCACATAATAGCCAAGCCCCTCCCACTTTTCTCTAATGAATGCAGCACTTCAACAAGTTAACCTACAAAACATAAGATATTAATGATAATGTTTTCTTGTCGAGAAAAGAACACACAAGATAATCATGAAACCATCTTCTTCAAAGAAACCCAACTGCCATTACCTCAACCCAAGTGAACCCTCAAACTTGGAACATGGTAAGCTAACAAAAACAATATTACCAATGGGATACCCGTTACATGATATTCCTGAAAGTAGAACACCACCAAGAAAAAAAAATTTAATTAAACCAAACCACAAAGTTGAGCAACAAAAAAAAAATCCAGAAATGCTCTTAAACTGCACATAAAATAAAAGATTATTAGCCATAGTGGATAACCAAAATCCATAAAGTAATGGTATAACTATAACTTTTCTAACAAGCATCAGAGATCATGATTATTAGAGGCCTCTTGACAAGATTTATGAATTTCATGCTCTAGTGCAGTGACTTTTTCATGTTAAGATGTGAGCTCCTAAATCGAGTTCAGAAGAAGGATTATAAATGTATTGTCAAAACATGTTCTGCTTCGAGGGAATCATTCCACAAATTGCTGGAATTTTTACAAACATGAACAATTTAAGACTAAATCACCGAACTAATATGAGCAATCACCATTAATTGAATAGTAAGTGTTATTAAATACAATGATGGGTTTGTTTTGAGAAAAAAGAAATATGAGTATACTTAGATTGGTCTATTTAATAAAACATAAGAAAGTCATTACAAAATAAGGTTTCAAACTAAAATTTAGTTGGAGAAACTGACAAAAACCATATTTTATTTTACCAAAAAAGCATGAGCCTATTACTGAACCTCTCTCACAACCATCAACCAACTATAGTCACAAACAACTAGCACAGTTTAGCAACCTAGAAGTTAAACAAAGAAAATTTTGCATTACAATAAAATTTCTTATCTATTTTTTTCCTTGTTAAAAGATGTCCATATCCTTTTTGGTTACAAATGGTTGATGATCTCCAAAAACTTTGATCAATAAGTTGTGATTGAGTTGGAAAGAGAGCAATTAAGGCATCATGTTACATAATATCCCTTTTTATTTCTATCTCCTCATTTCTGCAAAAAAATAAACACATATAACATCGCGATAGCATATTTATACCTTCATTTTCACAGTAACATATTTCTCATCATCGTCACAATTATCGTCTACGTGATCAACATCTTCTCAAGATACCATAAAATTTATAAAATTGTTTCAATGGCTATCTAGATTGACCACAAATGCATGACATGAAACTTTAAAATGCACTCATATGGTTATCTCGAAATTGTAACATACAAGACAAAAAAATATACTGATTAAACTTGGAAAACAATAAAAAGACAAAGGAAGAACATCAAGGCATTGCATAAGACTAGCAAGGAAAAAATTAACGATAGGAGTAAATAAAAGAACAGATGAAAGGCATAAAAGGCTCCTTTAACTAACCTTTTTCTTCATCATAACCAAATCACCATGACCACCTTGCACAAGTTCAAATACTACTTCGCTAAAGTGCTCAGCAACTCCTTTGAAAGTACGATCTATCGATTCAGTGTTTCGTTGATCTAAAACAAATATAAGTTCTATGATTTTCTGCACACAAGCATTGAAGTAAAAAAAACATAATCTCGTTGAAGTAAAGATACATAAATCATAATCTCATGTGAAAAACAATTAAGTACAACATAAGACATTTAAGTAATAAAATCCAGTACCATAGTTCAACTTGACTTTTCTGGAGTTTCTCCTGTTTCTCAGTGATAATTACATGTTGATCTAGTGCCTTCTTATTTGCATGGCTGAACTGCTGAAGTTGTTCATTGCACCTATGAAGCATTTTATGCAACTCTTTCACACTCCACTTATATTTATATGTTCCAATAAAAGAGAGCATGTCACTTTTTAAAAGATGAATGCTTAAGTGGAAGCATGCAAACATGACATATCTCAGTAAGTACCAAGTACATGTAGAGGCAATACCTAAACATCATCTTCTAGGATTTCAACATAGATATTGGCTGGTAAATCACGCAAGATAAATAGATATAAAATAATGATTACAAGACATAATAGTTTAACAATACATTAAAAGCCAAGAACAAAAAATTGAAACTCGGACTAAAGCAAACTCATAGTTAGTCATTTACCACATAAAAACACGATAAAAAAAATTCACAATTCAGAGTTGTTGTGAACTTGAGCAAATAATATGCTAGAGAGGCTAATCATTTCTTTAGATATAGCCCCTGTTAAGTCCAATTTACTAAAAATACCTAAAGAATTCAAAAAGGAAAATAAAAAAGAAAACCCCTTAACATTGTGTTTTGATCATGGAATTATATGATAAGAGGGCCTGGTCCTTTTCTAATTAAATGATGAGCATGAGATAAGAAATTGTCACCTATAGAAAGATTCTAACAACACCAGTATACATCTGCATTAATGTTAAAGTATCAGAATATACTAATCTAAACTCTTTCCTGAGCCAAATTTGAAGAAAAGAAGCCGTTGTAAATCATCATTTTTCTTTTGCAGCCTTTGTTCACGAGTAGCTTTGCTGGAAAATGGGTTGCCCGACCTTGTTTTTTGATAAAGGATGCTTAACTGCTTTTCACGCTCCATTACACTCCAAGTTGCCAAAACCGTTTATGAAAGAAAGACATACAAAGCAAAAGTCCTTCTACCAAATAAAAGTGCTATTTTGCCATAGAAATAACCATCAAGATAAGGAAAGAAAATACAACTCTTTACATTTGAGAAAAAGTCTCCAATTAAAAATCCCAAGCAGTACAATTTTTGCTAATGAATATGACACAAACATTATTTGACTTCTCTGTAAGGACTAAGACTACGATTGAGAGAGAAAAAAATGGATGGGAGTTCCTAGAAAACTATGATTGGGGGCTTTGATACCATGATAGAATGGTTAGAATTCAAAATGAATTAATTTTTAGCAGGTCACCATTACATATAGAGCCAGCTGCTGGTTTGTATAAGGAAACTAATTATACAGGGAAACCAGGCTAGTTGTTAGTTATAGAAGGAAACCAGAGTGATAACTAGAATGATCTTAGAAAGCTATACATAGTAAGCTAAATCTCCTTTTCTATTTATGAGAGTATATATAGCGAGTATGATGAGCTAATTATGGATTCTATTGATAGTTAAGGCATCACAAACATGTATAAAGATCATCATGTAAAATAACATCTAAGATTTTTATCGTAACTATCAACAATTTTGCAGACCAAACCATCAATTTGTGGACACATCCAAATCTCGACAGATCACAATTTAGGTAAATACTTAGGACAATAAGAAGAATAATCAACGATATAAGCATGCAGACCATTGTAGGAGTCATATCAACATCATTAACAATTTAGCTCATGTAAATTTTTTAAAAATACATACATTTATAGACAAGCCTCGAGCATAAACAATGCTCCACGAGTATCCAAGAACATGTCGATCAAATAATTTAAGTTACTTACAAATATCACATCAAGGAAAAAGGTTATCTGTAGGTACTTTATAGCCTTGCTTACTTTTATAGTTGGGACAAATCGACCACAATTATCAAATTCAAACTTTTTCTCACAACTATCCATCCATGGATTCCAAAAGCAATCGATAAAGAGAGTCACGCCAAAAACTTTCAACCCAAATTTGCAGAACAAGCTAATGAAAACATCAGCAATCAATTAACAAAACACGTAGAGATATAACCTTCTAGAACCAAATAGCACAAGTAATTACTGACATTTCAATTGTGTGTAGACCAATATATAAATTATTAACAACAAAACTCAAATCAAAGTTTTTGCCGTATCAATACTATTTCAGTTAGAACAAGCTCGATGGAGAACTAACCTGCGCAAATCCTAGGAGAAAATTAGGTGAAAACTTCAACTTCTTTATTAAAGGTACCACATCAGAACCATGTGGATAAGTTACACAAGGATACTTTATCCTTACCTGTTCGGTGGGATAAAATTGGCTTGTCCTCATTTCAAAGCATTAAGGTGCCTAATTATCTGAGTTGATATGTTATTATAGCCAACCACCACATGAAATAAGTTGCTCAAAATACATATTAGTATGAAGTACATCATTCAAACGATAAAGTGACCATGACAGAAGGTCAAGAGACTGCTAGTGATTATGCCAGACCATCTGGCAAATTGGGAACACAACTCTAAGAGAGAAAATATTTAACATAATAGAATAGACTAGGTAAATTACCTGTGTGATGTCACGGGTTGTGATAAGAATGATGCAAGAAGCCTAGCAAACAAAGAACCTAGTAAAAATGGGAAAAGAAAAATCAATAATGTTTAAATCAAAATGTGAAACCATATGGAGATGCTTTCTATTAAGATGTCTTAACAATTGAAAAGGCTAGAGCACAAAACATTTAGATCGATAATCATGGTTACTATCAGATTATAGTAGTTATAAAAAGTGATGTAACTAAATGAACTCTGAGGAATCTACAATAAAAGTAGAAGATTTGATATCCACAAGAGTAAGGAAACAAGTAAAATTACAAAAAAATCAAATTTCACTCGGCAAGCATCTAACATTAAAACTCAAAAATATTCGTGCCTATGTAGGTCCCCTGACACGACCAAAAGCTTGATGTCTTTTCCCAAGTGCAGGAGTGTCGAAGTAATAAATAACCCGGTAAGACCGGGGTCGAACCACAGAGAGGTTAATTGTATAAATTATAAATAACAAGACGATAACAACAACAACAACAACAATAACAATAACAATAATAATAATTATAATACTCAGTACGTGGCGTTGTTACACCTGAGAATGATCCAAAAGATCGGGTCACAGGTTTCCAGCCTATATACTGAGTTTATGAAAAGATCAAAGGGATATATTACAGAATGTAAATAACAACAACAACAATAATAATAAAAATAATAGTAGTAGTAGTAGTAGTAATAGAAGTAGATGAAGAAATTAATGAGAACTTTGAGTTAGAAGATTAATGTAAGGATTAAACAATGATAAAAACGAATGTCAAGGTTAGAGGATCCACTAATGGTACTTCAAACAAGTATAATATAAACTCTTATTACTCAATTGGAAACCACACATAAAGGAGGTTCCAATCAGATTATAAATTGTTAACATGATTACATTAGTTATCTTATTCGAATAAAGCTAATACTTGTAAATGTTGGCAGGCATTCATGATTATAACTTATGTTAACAACAAATCAAGTCCCTTTCATAGCTCAGGTGTCGGTTATACCATACAGTATGGGCTATGAAAGTACCAAGTATTTGTTGTACCAAGTGTTATACAACATAAATCTAGATTAACCATTTAACAAGCAAAGTATTAAAAGTGAACAAGATAACAAATATAAAACATGTTAGTATCCAACGTTAAGGTCCATGTTAAGTTTATATTATACTTATTCTTACACCATTAGTGTACCCTTTTCACCTTGACATAATTAACTTAACTAAACATAATGAAAGAAAGAAACATAAATAAACAAGATAAGAACATAAATGAGAAAGAAGTTAACTAAGTAAAAGAAAGGAAATGAAGTGCATAAACTTGATATTAATGAAAGCAAGACATAAGCAATACAAAGAGAGAAAGCAAGAGCATGATCTTGATCTGGAAACCAAGATGCCTCAATACATGGTAAGTGCCTCCTTTTATAGGCCAAAATTTGGAACTATTGATTTGTTGACTAATTGATGAGTGGGTGGCCACATCTTGACTAGATAACAATCCTTATCTTCTTGTCTGATCAAGACGTCATTGCTAACATCATAATTTGCCCAGAATCCTGAAGAATGTTCTAGGAAATTGTCTCAGCTTTCCAACAAAAAAAAGATGAGGTCATTTGGACTTCTAGAACTCAAGATATGGGCTGAACACTAAATAGTGTTTGGGCTGCAGGACAGCTTCGGACTTCTTCGTTGTTCCTTCAATTTGGACTTCAAAACGACCTTTTCAAATCTTGGGCTCCTCATGAAAGTTGTAGGCTTTTGTCTTACCTTTCCATCCATATAAAGTGGACCTAAATCAAAAATCTAGAGCTCCAGATATGATCCAATTACCGAGCAATGTTCCGGTTTGGACTGCACCGACATCTCTTTTCTAAGTTTGGCCATCTCTTTGTCCTTTAACTTTCAATGCTTAAACTCATCAATCAATCCTTTTATTTATGTGATAGTCCTGCATTTAAAATGAGCATTTACCATAAATTAAGGTATCTTATAATATCAAACTTGTTATTATAAAACATGCTTTAGTTAAGGAGTTATTGATACTTCAAGTGCAAAATGATGATATAAAACCTTGATAAACATGCACTTTTAAGTACTAATCACACCCCCCAACCAGCTTATTACTAGTCCCTAGTAATCTAAAGCGTTAAAATAGAGAAACAATTTGCAAGTTCCACAAAGCAAGGCATTCATCATTCAACTTCCATTAATCTATCCAGATAAACAAACTCTCATTAAATTTATATTCCTGCTTCATACTTCGTAAACAAGATATTAATAAACCTTCTTTTTGTGTGCTCAATGAAAACATAGATGATGGGGCTTTTGTTGGAAGAAAACAATATTATGTTCAAATGTTTAAGGTGAACTTCCTTGGGTTGGGATTTTTTTTCTTCTTTTTTTTTTCTTTTTTTATTTATATACACATACAACTTAAAACACAATGTATCTTTAACCCATGTAACGAGTTTTAGGCTAATGACTCCCAGACCAGTTGGTCTTAGGGCATTAGGTGTTGAGACACCCCTACGAGCTTAACAACTCGGGTTGCAGATACTGATACGTAGATAGTGCAATGTTTGATTCCCTTAAGCTTTTCTCCTTAACCCATGTAACAAGCTTTGGGCCAATAGCTCCCAAGTCAGTTGACTTTAGGGTATTAGGTGTTAAAACACCCCTTCGGGCTTAATTGCTTAGGTTAGGGAGGCTACGAAACCAAACTTATCCACGTTTTATTATCATCAATACTATCTTCTTCTTTTTTTTTTCTCTTTTTTTTTCTTTGCAAATTATATACTATCCTTTTCCCTTAGTTGTTACCTTCAACAAAAGAACATAATTAATGTAATAATCCAATGTGCAACCCACAATCATATGTTAAAGTGTGTGTGTGAAAATGAAGGTTTAATAATACTTGTTAAATGAGTATAGGAGCAGAATCAAGTGATAACAATGTAAGAGTTTGTAAACCTGAATATTTCAAGAAGTATTATGATAGACCTTGGTAATGAAACTTACTAAGACGTGTCTCTAGAGTCAATAAAATTGATTCCATACTCTGCCATCCTAATAACAATTTTGTCAAATGGTTTTAATAATAGCAAAAACAGTTAGCAAGTTAGTATTTTTTTTTTAAAAACTACTACCCTCTCCCCCCAACCAAAACGAGACATTGTCCTCAATGTTCGAAGGTAGAAAGATAGAGTATAAAAGACATCACCTGAAACAGCGAACAATGACAAACCTGAAACACACTTAAACAAACATAAGAAGTAACAAAACAAAATAATATGCTATTAATAAAACCAAAAGACACAAGGTTTCACAGATGAAGGCTCAAATCTAATCTAAGCTTTTTACTTTATTTTAACAAAGCATGTATGTACAGGTAGTTGTGATTGTGGCTCACATCTTCCCTTGGTTTTACGTCCAAGAACGGCTTAAACGCCCTCTATGGGTCGGGGATAGGCTTCCCATCCAGTTTTCTTAAAAACTGGCAAACAGGGTCTTTTTTAGTCAGATTCCCAAGACTAAGTCGATCATGTTCTTTATGGAATTGTGGCCATAAATCATGAATTACACGATGCACATCTCCACTAGGATGCGTCTCAAGGGTCACCAAAAGATTATCTAAAGACCCCTTACTCAGGCCATCCTTAATGAATTGTATTTTATCTTCACGGTTTACAGATACCATTCCTAAAGAACGACATGTCGCATTACAAGTCCATCTGGCACATCGATGACAGACTTTCAGTTGTTTTGCACGACGTTTCTTTGCAAAAGTGCTTTTACCTGTTCCAGGCATGTGTGAAATGAAAGAATTGGAGGACTCACCTGATAATCGGACCTTTGCTTCAATTAACCAACGAATATCTTCAGGAATTCCATGATTCATTAACAACCTCAATCTTGCACACCTAGCACGGTAAATTTTTGTAATCGCATTCTGAGGCAGAGCGGGAAAATACCTTTTCAACTTTTCAAGAGTGGTGTCCATTTTAAAATTAGAATTGGGGAAAATATTCAAAGAAGGGAGAAAGAGCAGAGAATTGTACAAATATATACAAATATCAGTTATTTGGGAAACTGAAAGAACCGACTTAAGAGTCACGGAGTACCGTTATCCGCCATTTGACCGGGGTGAGAGACTAGCAAAACAAAAGTCACACTAAAAAGCAACAAAAAAAAATGTGAGAAAAACAAAATAATCAACCTTTATCAATAAGATTATTCAAACCAATGGATTCATTTTCACTAGGAAACTCATCAAAGTAAGCTTTTAAACGATGTTCATTTACCTTCAAAACATTGTCATTCTTTGGATTCTCAATATCAAGGGCCCCATAAGGATACACATGTTTCAAAATAAATGGACCGCTCCATCTTGATCTTAGTTTTTCAGGAAATAAATGGAGTTGAGAATTATAAAGCAAAACTTTTTGACCAGTATCAACTTTTTGACAATTTTCACAAGTTTTTGCAGAATGCATGTGTGTCCTTGAACATGGTGGGCCAATAAAATCCATTTTGTAAGATTTTTGCAGTCGTCTCTCTTGATGAGAATTGACTCCCACATGCTTCAGAATGACAAAGTTTAATGACATTACTTACCTCATTGTCGGGAATGCATTTTTGAAATATTTGATCAGGACAATTTTTGAATAAGTAAGGGTCATCTAAGTAAAAGTTCTTCACTTCGTTCAAAAACTTTCCTTTGTCTTCGGTACTCCAGTGAGCTGGCAAATCTCCTGTTGCAAGAAAATTGATATTTTTAGCAAACCAAGGCATTGAACTGAGAGAAAGTAAGGATTCTTCAGGAAAGTAATCATCGATTGGTGTGATGTCAGATATCAAATCTGTTGTCACTCTTGACAAAAGATCGGCATCAATATTTTCGGTGCCTTTTTCATCCGTGATTTCTTCCTGAGAATAAATCATTTGCAAATCTTCATATTCATCCAACTCAATTTTACTCAAAGTAGATTCAAGTTGATCATGAACTAATTCTTCAATATGATCTACTTCTTGTAAATCATTATCATCTCCAGGCTGCTTGCAAACGTTGAAAATATTCATCTCTAATGTCATGTTTCCAAAAGATAACTTCATGAGTCCATTCCTACAATTAATCAATGCATTAGAAGTTGCAAGAAACGGACGTCCTAAAATAATAGGAAATGAATTACATGCTTCAACAGGTTGCGTGTCCAAGACAATAAAATCCACAGGATAAATGAATTTATCGACTTGTACTAACACATCTTCAATTATTCCTCTAGGCACTTTTACAGATCTATCGGCGAGTAAAAGAGTTACAGAAGTTGGTTTTAACTCACCTAGATTGAGACTTTGAAAAACTGAATATGGAAGTAAATTCACACTAGCTCCAAGATCAAGTAAGGCTCTTTCAATTTTATGTTCTCCAATAAAGCAAGAAATTGTAGGACAACCAGGGTCTTTATATTTCAAAGCATTATTGTTCTGAAGAATGGCACTTACTTGTTCGGCTAAAAAGGCTTTCTTTTTCACATTCAGTTTTCTCTTCACAGTGCACAAATCTTTCAAAAATTTAGCATAGGAAGGAACCTGTTTAATAGCATCCAACAAAGGTATATTGATCCTTACCTGTTTGAAAATTTCAAAGATTTCAGAGTTGTGACTAACTTTCCTTTGTTTGATCATGGCATGAGGAAATGGAAGTGCTGGCGGGGAATCAGCCTTTTCTTTGCAATGTTCAGGTTCAACCCCTTCCTTACCCTCAGAGATAGACTCATCATCTTTCTCACAAGGTTCAAGAATAGGTTTTTCAATAACCTTACCACTACGAAGAGTGATGACTGATTTGACTTGATCCATGTGTTGGCTTCCAGAACTACTTGCATTTGCATTGTATTGCCCCTTTGGATTTTGCTGTGGTTGAGAAGGAAACTTACCTTTCTCTTGGAAACTGAGAGCAGATGTTAATTTTGCAAGAGCATCTTTAAAATCGGTCATGCTTTGAGCAAGTTGAGTGTTGATTGTCTCCTGCTTTTCAATGAATGCATGCAATGTTTCCTCAAAATTTTGGAAATTATGGTGTGCTTGAAACGGTGGATGTGAAGTTTGTGCATTGTTGCTATCACTCTTCCAACTAAAATTTGGGTGATTTCTCCAACCAGGGTTATATGTTTGTGAGTATGGGTTATGGTTGGGTCTTTGGAAACTGTTTAAAGCATGGGCTTGTTCATGGAGGCATTCCTTGAAAGAAGGCAAAGTTGGACAATCATTGGTTGCATGCTCATTTGTTTCACAGATTTGACACACAATGTCTTGAACAGATTTTAATTGACCACTCTTTTTTAATTCTAGTGCCTCGACTTTTCTAGCTAAAGATGCAAACTTGGCTTGGAGGTTATGATCTTCCCTAAGGTTGTGCATACCCCCACTAGATGTATGAGGTTGAGTTTTACCTGGTGCCTCATAAGTACCTGTGGTGTCCCAATTTTGAGCATTTTCAGCTAGCAAGTCTAGGTACTCCATTGCTTCATTAGGGTCTTTATCTTCAAAAGTTCCATTGCACATCAATTCAACCATTTGCCTATCTCTAGGTGTTAAACCCTCATAAAAATGTGAAACCAATCTCCATGTTTCAAAACCATGATGTGGGCAAGTATTAAGCAAATCTCGATACCTATCCCAACATTGGTAAAATGTTTCTCCTGGCTTTTGAGTGAAAGTGATGATTTGTCTTTTGAAAGAGTTTGTTCTGTGAGATGGAAAAAACTTCTTTAAAAATTGTTGTTGCATATCATCCCAAGCACGAATGGATCCTGGTCTCAAATTTTGTAGCCATGTTTTAGCTTTATCTTTTAATGAAAAAGGAAAAAGCTTTAATCGAATGGTGTTCATGCTACAATTTGAGTCATTATATGTATTACAGACCTCCTCAAATTCCCTTAAATGCAAGTATGGATTTTCTACGTCTAAGCCATGAAAGGATGGTAAAAGTTGAATAATGCCTGGCTTAAAATTAAAATGAGATGCATCAGGAGGGAAAACTATGCATGAGGGTGCACTTGTTCTTGTGGGATTCATGTGGTCTCTAAGTGTTCTCATACGGTTATTCTCATTATTCTCATTATGAAGGGATTGATTATCTTCTTCGGCCATATTTTCTGAAAATGATGAGGATACCCTACAAAGTCTACCACTTAATGTACGTGACCAAACTCTCATGCACGTGTAAGAAGAGAATAAAAGCAAGAAAAGAAAATATAAGAAAAAGAAACAAAACAAAACAAAGGAAACAAAAATAGATAAAATGAAAAGTGAAAAGAGAAAATAAATTAAATATTATAATTTATACAAGAATTTACCTCCCCGGCAACGGCGCCAAAAACTTGACACGACCAAAAGCTTGATGTCTTTTCCCAAGTGCAGGAGTGTCGAAGTAATAAATAACCCGGTAAGACCGGGGTCGAACCACAGAGAGGTTAATTGTATAAATTATAAATAACAAGACGATAACAACAACAACAACAACAATAACAATAACAATAATAATAATTATAATACTCAGTACGTGGCGTTGTTACACCTGAGAATGATCCAAAAGATCGGGTCACAGGTTTCCAGCCTATATACTGAGTTTATGAAAAGATCAAAGGGATATATTACAGAATGTAAATAACAACAACAACAATAATAATAAAAATAATAGTAGTAGTAGTAGTAGTAATAGAAGTAGATGAAGAAATTAATGAGAACTTTGAGTTAGAAGATTAATGTAAGGATTAAACAATGATAAAAACGAATGTCAAGGTTAGAGGATCCACTAATGGTACTTCAAACAAGTATAATATAAACTCTTATTACTCAATTGGAAACCACACATAAAGGAGGTTCCAATCAGATTATAAATTGTTAACATGATTACATTAGTTATCTTATTCGAATAAAGCTAATACTTGTAAATGTTGGCAGGCATTCATGATTATAACTTATGTTAACAACAAATCAAGTCCCTTTCATAGCTCAGGTGTCGGTTATACCATACAGTATGGGCTATGAAAGTACCAAGTATTTGTTGTACCAAGTGTTATACAACATAAATCTAGATTAACCATTTAACAAGCAAAGTATTAAAAGTGAACAAGATAACAAATATAAAACATGTTAGTATCCAACGTTAAGGTCCATGTTAAGTTTATATTATACTTATTCTTACACCATTAGTGTACCCTTTTCACCTTGACATAATTAACTTAACTAAACATAATGAAAGAAAGAAACATAAATAAACAAGATAAGAACATAAATGAGAAAGAAGTTAACTAAGTAAAAGAAAGGAAATGAAGTGCATAAACTTGATATTAATGAAAGCAAGACATAAGCAATACAAAGAGAGAAAGCAAGAGCATGATCTTGATCTGGAAACCAAGATGCCTCAATACATGGTAAGTGCCTCCTTTTATAGGCCAAAATTTGGAACTATTGATTTGTTGACTAATTGATGAGTGGGTGGCCACATCTTGACTAGATAACAATCCTTATCTTCTTGTCTGATCAAGACGTCATTGCTAACATCATAATTTGCCCAGAATCCTGAAGAATGTTCTAGGAAATTGTCTCAGCTTTCCAACAAAAAAAAGATGAGGTCATTTGGACTTCTAGAACTCAAGATATGGGCTGAACACTAAATAGTGTTTGGGCTGCAGGACAGCTTCGGACTTCTTCGTTGTTCCTTCAATTTGGACTTCAAAACGACCTTTTCAAATCTTGGGCTCCTCATGAAAGTTGTAGGCTTTTGTCTTACCTTTCCATCCATATAAAATGGACCTAAATCAAAAATCTAGAGCTCCAGATATGATCCAATTACCGAGCAATGTTCCGGTTTGGACTGCACCGACATCTCTTTTCTAAGTTTGGCCATCTCTTTGTCCTTTAACTTTCAATGCTTAAACTCATCAATCAATCCTTTTATTTATGTGATAGTCCTGCATTTAAAATGAGCATTTACCATAAATTAAGGTATCTTATAATATCAAACTTGTTATTATAAAACATGCTTTAGTTAAGGAGTTATTGATACTTCAAGTGCAAAATGATGATATAAAACCTTGATAAACATGCACTTTTAAGTACTAATCATCCCCCATATCCTACACTAGGTCAAATGAAAGCAGATATAAAATCCCTTACAAATTAATTTAAGTAACAAATATCCAAATAATTCTTAAATAATGATGTTTTAATTACTTATTTGCAAATTCTCCATCTACTAGACTGTGTTTTATTATTATCTACCATGTTAGTTGTATGCATTAGTTTATTGACAGTAGAGGAAAAAAACCTAATGTAAGGCCCTTTCAGCTTAAATTATAACTTAGATAGTAATATGTGGAAAATTTTAGTTGAGGAGACACCTTACATTTTAGCATAGCACATGTTAAATCATAGCATCATCCTGAAAGCAAAACACATGTTAAATAAAAGCATTCAACATTCTTTATCCCCAAAAAATAATTAGCATTTTTCTCTTTGCTAGAGTTTGATATCTTGGCTTGGATATGTCCTGAAATTCTCTCTAGCAAGTCTTTCACATCAAGCTCAAGCTCAAGCTCGGTCTGCTTTTTTATTGCTTATGTTTGTCATTGAAGTAAAGATAATTAAATCATAATCTCACATTAAAAACAATAAGTAAAACAAAAGATATTTAAGCATTAAAATCCAATACTATAGTACCTCGTCACTTGCCTCAAGTTCAGCTTGCCTTTTCCGGAGTACCTCGTCACTTGCCTCATCATTAGTAACTTGTTAAGGCATCATAAACATATAAGAATTTTATCATAACCATTCACAGTTATGTAGTCAAAACCATCAATTTGTGGATACATCCAAATTAAAAAAATATGTACCTAAATTAAACAAGTTAGGTCACGGGTTTTTTACAATATGGATTTATCTTTTATTAATTTAAATAAATAAATTTAATGAATACAGTCAGGTAAATATCTCATTTTGTGTAATTAAATATCTTAATCTACTTTCATCTCTTAATTTGTTTCAATTTCTCCTTTTTGTAATTGTTAATGACTTTTTTAGTTTATTTACATAAAAAATTATTGATTTATTTAATTAGATGTTTGCATAGACTTTTAAATTTACACTTTTATTTTTTTATGTGAAAAAAATATCGAAGTAGCCTGTATACCCAATATTTTTCCGAGGAAAAAAATTATAACCTGCGACAAAGTGTGAGTTAGATAGCTATTTTATTTTATTTTATTTTTAGTGATATATATTATCTTTCAAGTAATGATATACCACTTAATGTACCATATGCAGTAATGTAATTATATCATTAAAATTCATCAATAAAAAATGAAGAGAAGTTATTAATATTATGCAATAAAAATAAAAATTGAGTATAAATACATACATGCAAATAAATGAAGGAAAGTTGTGGCCTTATCGATATACTAGATATATAATTGTTCGAGTATTTATATATAGTTAATTATTTGATTATATTCTCATAATTTAATGTGTGTGTTGTTATAATTATTATAATTATATTTATATTTATTTGTATTATTTTTAGTAATTTTAAATAAGAATAGTAATATATATCTCATATCAGTTAAAAATGCTTATCCCAAATTTTATATATTTTCTATAGCATTTTTTCTATTTCAACTTGGTATCAATATTTAATTTTGTATTATTAATTGAAATTGAATTTATAAATTTTCTATTCTAAAACTAAAATACAAAAATAATAGAAATCTTAATATATATAATATTCTCATTTTATTGATATATATTAATTTAAATACTTGATCACTGTCAATTTGTTTTTAAAAAATACTATTATATTACTTGATTTGCAATTTTATTAAGAATAAGGACTTTGTTGCAAAGTCTACCCCACGTACTGTTATAAAATTTTATAAAATTTAAATGACTTTAAGGATCTTGATTAAGAGATAATTTTCATAATTTTTCATTTTATTAAAAAAATATTCAATATGCATCTTAAATCGAATTTTATGATATTAACTTAAGTAAAAATACTTTAGAATAAACTTATGCTAGGAAACTATAATTCAAGATTTTAGTTAAAAGTTTTTCTCATAATTTTTTTCTTTTAACTTGGTACCAATGTTTAATTTTTTTTTATTTACATATGTGGCTTAAAGGATCCAAATTCTAAGTTAATTTTTTAATATATAGAAAGTATTATTTTGTTAAAATTTAAATTTATTGATATGTAAGTAATTCATGTGTTTTAATCATAAAATACACTTACAATTTTATCTATTTTATTATTATAAATTATATATTGATTGATGTTGTAGTTACAGTCCCACTTAGTTATCTTCCTTTACTTCAAAATTGGAGTTTTATGGTCAATATTGATATAAAATACTACATAAGAATATATTTTTCTATCCTAAATTTTGGATACAAAAGGTAACTAAACTCTATAAATTTAACCTTATTGATCCTCTTACTTGATCCTGTTACTGAGGAGCTCAAAAATAAAATGCCTTGTATTAAATAAACGTATGTTAATTTAATACATCAAGAGAAAGCATATTTCATAAACTTAATGGATCATGATATAATTTTTTTAAACCATGTTATTAATATTTTTTTATAATAAAACATTAAATTCTTACTAATGCCATGTTTGTTTCCCGGAAAGTAGTTTATGAGAAATTATTTTCCAAACTTTCCTGTGTTTGTTTATCATTAGGAAAGTTGGTCAATGAAAAACACTGTCCAATCAATTTCAGTCAAAGAAAAATTTGATTTGGTTTTCAGGAAAGTGTTTTCCCTTTAGTTGTGTTTGTTTTCTGGAAAATGATTTCCAAGAAATCACTTTCCAAACTTTCTTATGTTTGTTTGCCAGTAGAAAAGTTGGCCAATGGAAAACACTTTCTAGTAAAAGAAAAATTTGGCTTGGTTTTTAGGAAAGTATTTTCCTGAAAAATTTAGGGGGAAAACACTTTTCGAAAGTTGTGAAAAATTTAGAAATATCATTATTTGCTGATTATATATTTTTGTTTTGAATATTTATTTTTCAATTTCATCTCTTAAAATTTTATTTTTATATTAACTTTGATTCTTATTTTTATAATTGTTATTTGCTTTTTTCTTATTATATTTTTATTGAAATTTTTTATATATCAAATTTGGTCCTTATTCTTTTAATTGTTACTTATTTTATTTGAAATAATTTATAAAATGTTGATTATTATTATTTTAATTTCTTTATCTTTTATTTTTTTTTTAATTTTTTAAATTTGATCTATATTATTTTGATTATTATTTATTTTATTTGAGATAATTTATGAAATTATATTTTTTTTTCAATTTCATTCTCATTCAACTTTTTAATTTGTAAGATTTGTTTCTCATTATTTTAAACTTGAGAAAAATAAAATATTAATAAGTTATTTTCCAGCTCATTTTCCATGACATAATCAAACACTGGAAAGTGTTTTCCAACTCATTTTCCATTACACTACCAAACATTGAAAAATAATTTCTCGAAATTCACTTTCCCCGGAATTTACTTTCCAAAAAAAACCTACTTTCCAGCAAACAAACGGAACCAAATGCCACACTTTAACGAAAATTTCTAACAAGCTCCTACAATGTAATCAAAAGCATGATAATTTTTTCAAAGAAAGAAAGGAAAAAAAAAGAACCCATGATAATGATAAAAAATTCAGATTTTTATATAAATTGATTTTCAATTGATGGCAACAGTTTCAATTGTCTTGGCTCTTGACCTTTTCTTGCTAATGGGAATTCCAAGTGCCTAGCTACCACTCCAATGCAGCTCTTCTGGCCAAGGAACAATCGTTTATGTTTTGTTATAAGGCAACAAAATCTATATAAAAAAAAAAGAGAAATCCATGTACATGGCTCAAAAAAATGAGAAAAATAACTGAAAAAACAAAATAAATTTCATATATATATATATATATATGAACATAAATACTGAAAAATCCGTAACAAAATCAAAGCACAAAAACAGCAAAAAACCTCTGTATATGTATAAGACTAGGAAGAGCTGCAAAGTGCATCAGCAGAGATCAACATGGATGTTTATACTTTCATGACTAGAGCACGTAACAGAATATATGGAAGGTGACAATTTGCATTAATTCAGCACACATTGACAAAGGCTTGTTTAGTACGGCAGCACATTCTGAAACCAAATATTCAAAAGTACCTCCATTTACAGGTTTGCAATTATACAAAACAAGCACAAAATTTCCATGAAGAATTCCCCCATAAGATTGACATGGTTGAACCAAACACTGCCAGTCTCAAAACATTGAAACGATTGATCAAGAAAACTTGATAGTCCTTCCACCTTTCCCCACAAATATCGCTACCTACTCGATGTTCCTGGCACTCATTTCTCAATTCTCCTTTCCCTAACAAACCGTCTCCGTCGACTCATAATTCAGCATCTTCTCATATCCCAAGAAAATTATTTATATTAATATACCTATTTGCACCTCTAGCAACATAAAAGTTAAACAATGGTCACAGAGAGAAAAGGAAACCGATGTAAATTAAATCAGTAAAAAACACACCCTCTTAAAGAGATTCAAGATAATATATATGGTGATTTTGAATAACTTTTGAGCAAAAAGGTATTGGCTAAAGTTAAACTTCAGGATCTCAAAAAAACATTTATGTACCATTCTTTGGCATTCAGTGGCTTTTGCAACTGCGGTTTGAAAAAATAGATTGTAGCTTTTTTTAATCAAGGTTTTTTTAATAGAACCCGTGCAAAACTGTGGTGGGTATTGATTAACAAAACAGTTCAAATCTATGGTTGAGGCAAAACGCATACCAAAACAAACAGACATACAAGTTTATCTAACTAGATAGAAACGATATGGCATATTTGCATAATTGCAAGGCTTTTTATTATACTAAAACATCAACTATTTGATAAAAAGAAGCTACATTTGACAGGAGATAAAACAAAGTAAGCATGAAATCGCCAAGAAGAAGAACAAACAGACATGCAGCTGCTTACTTATAACGGTCCCATTAAGTCAATCATCATCATGCTCCCTCACCATGCTGACATCTCCACTCTTGTTCTTTTCCATGGAATGCAATAAAAAATCTGTCAACACAGACTCATAATTAGGTATCTTCTCATACCCAGGAAAATAATTTATATCAATAATAAGATACCTGTTAGCATCTCTAGCATCCCTAATCACGTCAAAGTTCAACAAACTGATCCCAGTTTCTTCCTTCATTGACTTGGCTACTTCCTCAACAAAATCCACCGCGGCATCTCCACTCTGTCAAACTCCCCGCCGCCGCCACAATCAGTCTTCTCCTCCAAATTGGATATTTGCGAAAACGGCAGCAGACCCTTCAATGTAACCAATTTGCCCTCTTTAATATCGGGCAACGATTTCCTCTTGACACATTTCACAAAATCACCAACCACGTAGACTTTAAAAATAACCCCACCGTGATTAACAAATTCTTGCATTATAATCATCCGTGACTCTAACTTGTCTAATCCTTCCTTATCAAAAACTAAATACATTTTATGAGAGGTCTCACTCCCATCGGCCATTAACGGTTTAGCGATCAGCGGAAACCCTAATTTCTTAATTAAATCATCGGAATTCTTCATCATGGTTTCTGAATCAGAAAAAAAAAATGTTGTCAAGGCACATCTAAAACTTGATTTCTTTCAGAAACTTTTAAATTACTTACGACTTGAAGCATCAAAATCCGATCATGGAGTCTCTGGATGGAATCAAGAGGATCAATGATGGGAGCATCAGGGTTCAGAGAGGAGAAGTGCAGGAGCTGGGACATCCAATCTGGGCCGTAGAGTTTATGGATGACGCAATCCAAGGGTCCTTGTTCGATAAGAGGTCTTGAAGGATCGATGGGGATGAGATCAATGTTGTGTTGGTCTGCGTGGTGGATGAGAGAGGGTTGGATGAAGGTTTTGGGTTTTTTTGGGTGGCAGTGTGTAGCCTACGCGGTGGCGTTTTGAGTGGGTAAACGAGGACATGGGTGTTAATGGGGTGGTGGTGGTGGTTAAGCCTTCAGTGTTGGGTTCTAATTCAAATACTAATAGAAAGACAAGGTGTGTGTGTATTGAAATATGAAATTGAAAGAAGACCGATGAGAATCAGATACCCCTCTGTAATTGTAACGCGCTGCGTGATTTTTTTATATTTTAAAAAAAAAAATTTGAAGGAATTTTAATTTGTTTTTTTAATTAACTTTTTAGTATTTTTATATCATTTTAATATACTAATATCAAAAAATAAAAAATATTATTTCAATGCATTTATAATAAAAAAAATACTTTAAAAAACAATCATTATTATAATATCAAACAAACTCTAATTGTTTTAACATAAAAAAAAACATCTTGATGTTGCTAAAATTTTTCTAGTAGAAAAAAACATGTGAGAATTAATTTGATGTGACTTGTGTTAATATATATAGTATATAGTCAATCAGTTGGTTATATAACATTGACTTTATTCATGTAAATATATTTAATTTTTTAATAAAAACTTATTTATCTTTAATATTAATCAGATATTTAATTAATGAATATAGAGTAAAGATAAAGTTCCTCGAACGAAAATATTTTTGCAAAAGAAATTATAAAGTTGTTATAATTATAAGATTCTTATTGCATCAAAGCATTGTTTCTAAAATATTTCTAGTCAATGCTCTATTAAGATTAGTTATTAATTAGAGTTGTTGAGATTGATACATATTATATTGAATTGATAATAAATTAATTTATCTAATCCTATTTTGTTTAGAATTGTGATTTATATTTGAGCCAACTTATTAGTAAACCTAATGAATCATACACATAAGAATCATTAAAATGAGTTAATTAATCTAGTATGACTTGATTTTAAATAAGTTTTAGAAATTAAGAATTAGGGTGTAAATTATACAATGAATTACAATTTTAGAACTAGAAAAAATCGAGTAGAGACTTCATTGAATAAATTTTTAAAATTAGCCTAAAATAATATATGTGATATTATTTTAAGGGGAAAATTGGTATTTTACCATTTATAGGGTTTTTAGGTTTCTCTACTAATAGAATATTATGTCTCCTATTTCTTGCGAGATTTAAGATGAGAAAAATACAATACAAAAACACCTAAACACAAATGAAAAAAGCTAACACTATAAGGTATAACAAATCCCTCTCTTTTAAAAGAATTTAAGAAATTATTCACTAGTGATTCGTGTAGATTATCATTAGAGAGTGAACAATTAGAGGGGTTGTAGTTTGCGATAACTCATCCTTTAAGCATATATTCACAGCTGAAAATAAGTTTAGATCTTCAAGTAGTCTTCTCATAAACTCTAAACAACTCTAAATCTATTTAATGGGATTCATGGGGTCCCTGAAAATTTTTAAATTTATTGTTTATGTTTCCGTTGCATGTATGTGTTTCAGGAAACTCAATAACTTGGTCTCATTGACAGATCTAAAAATAACTCGGATGACCAATAAAAATATAGCTTGACTCAAAATAAATATTTAAAATGAGATTTTTTTTTAATAAAAATTATGGCGACAACATACTAGATTGATTTAGGTCAACTCAAATTAACTTGTCAATATGTATATCAAGAAGTCATGAGATTATGATAATGTCATAGAAAACAAATTACATAGCTCAATTTCTAATAAACTCAATATTGAAGGATGGAATTGAAAAACAAAATCAATAAACCCAAATCGACTCGAGTTAACCTAATAAACTTGAAACCTAGATTATGAGATCGAGATAACTCAATAGAAAATAAATCAAAATAAGTTATAAAATTTAATTTTTAATTAATCCAATGTTGAATAATGAAATTTAAAAAATAACATAAAAAATAATTTGGATAATCAGGGTTAACTCACTAAACCTGTGATTCAAGTAATGAGATATGAATAACCTCATAGAAAATAGAAAAAAATAAATCACAAAGTATAATTCTCTCTTAAACCAATTTTTTAAGATGAAATTGAGGGAAAAATCAATTAGTAAAAGGAAAAACAAAACTTGAATCAACTAAGTTAACTAATCAAACTTGCAATCCAAATTATGAGTTTATAATAACCTTATAAAATCTCTAATAAATCTAATGATAAAGAATGAAGTTGAAATTATATATATATATATATATATATATATATATATATATATAAACAAAAAAATTACTATTCAAATAAATAGAAAAAAGACAATAAAACACCATTTTCTTTTATTTTGTTAAGTGACATTTGTCTTAGCTTTTTCAGTTTACTTTTCTCAAGCATATTTGTTTTTATGCTTTTCAACCTACTTTTTAAAAATAGGTTAAGAGCTTGTTTGCTATTGTTATAGTAATTAAGTTTTAAAGTGTTTTTTTATTTATAAATACATCAAAATAATATTTTTTTTATTTTTTAACATTAAAACATCAAAATAATATGAAAATATATAAAATTTTCAATTTTTTTAAAAATATTTTTAAAAAATAAAAACAAACTACAAACTACCTTAAAATAATCAGTAGATATATCAGACAGCCGCCGACCCACCCCATACCCCAACAAACACATTTTGATATTACATACAAAGCTTTTTTTTTTATAAAGGTGTGTGTTGATTACATTTATAAGCTCTGAACACGTTTCATCCAATGATCTGTGGTTGTTTGAACCACATAACATGTTTTAGAAATTCTAACCATTACTTTCTTAAATGATAATGGAACATTTGATCTGATGGAATCATTCCTTGAAAATTACAAGATGTTGTCGACAACAACTGTCAATTAACGCCACTCTCTCTGTTACTTTGTTTATTATTATTAACATGAATATCCGAATTAGTTTACATATACTTCGACTAATTTTACGAATTCTAAAAAAAATTTAACTCTCCTAAATAAGCATGAAAATCCTTGTAATAGCTGTTGCTCGTTAGTTTCCTTGTAGAAGATGCAAGCTCTCAAAACATTTTACAATTAAATACCATTAACCTTTATTTTCTTGTCTACTAGGATAAATAAGGAATCATTTTAAAAAATAATTTTGGAACATTAAAGGAATCCTTAACACACCTGTTAATTATATTATTGCCCATCAAAGATACTTGTAGAACTAGAAAGCTTCAAAAAAATAAGCCGCTGAATATGTATCATTAGAAAAAAAAAATCGTTTCAAAATAAGAAGTTCATAAATAAAACAAAAACATATAACAAAAATCCA
Organism: Populus alba; assembly: GCF_005239225.2. Classification (NCBI taxonomy): domain Eukaryota; kingdom Viridiplantae; phylum Streptophyta; class Magnoliopsida; order Malpighiales; family Salicaceae; genus Populus; species Populus alba. Next base: position 10,029,644 of record NC_133302.1, read on the forward strand.
TACAATACCTTCTAACCTGTATCGTGATGCTTTTTTGAATTCTGATTGACCTAGGATTTTAATTCAATATAAAACAATACTTATGGACATTTCTGGTAAAATTTTAGCTCAATCTAATAGTTAAATTAAGAGTTATATTTGTTAGTATAAAACTATATAATAGATAATATTATGCTAAAATTTGAACTTGATTTTTCAATGCTTGCATGGAATCATGTCACTTAGGTAGGTTTTTTAGTCCTTTGATTTGATATTTTTTTAATTTTATTTTTCAACATTGAATTTATTAAAAATTTATTTTGATTTGTTTTTCATAGGATTATTATGATCTCATGATTTGAATTACTAATTTAACAGGTTAACCTAAATCGATCTAATATATTATTGATGTAGTATTTAAAAACAAATGACATTCAATATCTCCATATTATTATTTAAAAAAAAACCATCATCTAATATATATCAATTCAGTTTATAAATTGACAACTCATAAATATTTTTTTATATTAAAAAAATAATTCTATCGGCAGCTGAGGGCGTTACTATTAAATTGAGTATGATGAACACTTGTCAAGGGCCTATATAATTAATATTTGATATTACAGGGATTAATTAATTTATTTTGATAAACTACAGGAACTAAGTTATAAGTAACTCATGAAAATGGAAAATAGTTTTTGAGGGACCAACTAGACATGCAGCTGCTCCTTAAACCCAATCACCTCTCCTTGCTTTGACCATCAAAAAACCCTGTCCTCCCATTCTCCTTCACCAAAAAATTTCGCTTCCAATCTTTCTTTCTTTTATTTAACATTAAATCATCAATCTAAATCTGCTTGCTTTGAACTTAACAAACTCCCCATGTCCTCCTTACAGATAAAGAAAAACTAACAGGTGCGTCCCTTCGCTGCAGCAGTTCTAGAGCGGGGGCCCTTTTGCTGTCTCATCTGACGGTTCCTTCATTGCTTGCTCAAACGGGGACGCCATCAAGATTGTGGATTCACCAAATGCATCGATAAAAGCCAGCATAGAGGTCGATATAGATGCAGGTGTCACCGCCTAGCTCTTAGCCCCAATGATAAATTTCTTTTTTCTGCTGGCCATAGCAGGTTTATAAGGGTCTGGGACTTGTCCACTTCCAAATGCGTCCGCTCTTGGAAGGCATGTTCGAATTCTTCATTTTCATTTTAACTGAAGTTAGAAATTGAGTTTTCTTCGATTAATGAGAGATTAGTTGCTTTCTTTTGGTTGTTTTGTTGCAATTTGGCAGGGCCATGATGGTCCTGCGATGGCCATGGCTTGCCATGCTTCTGGAGGATTGCTTGCAACTGCAGGAGCTGATAGGAAAGTACTTGTTTGGGATGTTGATGGTGGCTTCTGTACTCATTACTTTAAAGGGCATAAAGATGTCGTAACTACTCTCATGTTCCATCCTGATACCAATAAAACTCTGGTAAGTTCCGTGCAAGTTATGACAACACTTCTTACCCGGTTGTTTTTGTTTAGCTTTATTCTTGCAAGATCTTTCACTTGTCCCAACTCTAATGTTGATTTTGCGATTATTGGACAACATATAGATGGAATATAGGAGGTAATTAAAGACTAGAATTTATAGATGATTTCAACCACTGCACAATACTTTTTTTTCTTTTCACTGCTGCTGTTATCCTTCCCTTAGATCAAGGGTTACTTTGTGTGACTGTTGATCATCAGTTTCTGTTCTACTCACTAGTTGTACACCTTGAAGAGAAATTCAAGTTAATGCTGAGCAAGAGGCTTGTTGGGTATAACGAAGAGATTCTTGACATGACGTTTCTGGGTGAGGAGGAAAAGTTTCTTGCTGTTGCTACAAATCTTGAACAGGTAAGTTGCTAGTTAATTTCTGTTACCTGATCATTTTACGTGCTGATGTCCAGAGACTAGCAATTAATGTAGTTTACTTGGGAGTATGGTTTGGTTGGTTCGAGTTGTATATAACATTTTGTAGTTAACAGCCACTGTATGCAGATGCTAAAATACCTAGGATGGTCACTGGATAAGTTATTGGCCGGAAAGAAATAGATGTTTCTTGATACATTGATCTTATAAGTATCTCTTGTATATTTCTCGTCCCACCCTCTCCTTTCCTTTAACATTCCCATGTCCATGAATCTGTCTGGTTTTTGATATTCTATGCATACTGAACTTGGTTAAAATTAGAGTGCTTTTTTGTCTATAATGCTGCCAATTCGAAATTCTATTTTGAAGTGTTGGCTCCTAATATGTGTCTCAATTTGCACAATGCAGGTTCAAGTGTATGACTTGGAATCTATGTCATGCTCCTATGTATTGGCAGGCCATACTGAAATTGTTTTGTACCTTGACACCTGTGTATCAAGCTCAGGAAGGCCACTTCTTGTAACTGGAAGCAAGGATAACAGTTTAAGTTTCTTACCCCTTTGGTTAGTGATCGTACCATCAAGGTGTGGAGTACAGATGGTATCTCAGATGATGCTGACCAGCCTATAAATTTGAAATCAAAAGCTGTGGTGGCAGCCCATGACAAGGATATAAATTCTCTTGCTATTGCACCAAATGATACTTTAGTTTGTAGCAGTTCACAGGTTAGGAACCTTCAAACCATTGCTTCTCTACATAGTTTATATAATTATTTCTGGTTAAATGAGGACAGCTTGTTTATGGAGGCTGCCAGATCTGGTATCTGTAGTTGTACTTAAAGGGCATAAAAGAGGAATATGGTCGGTAGAGTTTTCACCAGTTGATCAGTGTGTCATAACAGCATCTGGTGATAAAACAATAAAGATGTGGGCTATAGCTAATGGGTCATGCTTGAAAACATTTGAAGGGCACACATCAAGTGTGTTAAGAGCATCATTTCTTACTCGTGGCACTCAATTTGTTTCGTGTGGTATGAGATTTATCCTGCTTTAGGGTGTTGTTTTTTTTTTTAATCGGCTTGAATACATAATATAAGGTGCTGATGGTTTGGTAAAAGCAGTGGACAGTCAAAACAAATGAATTCATTGCTACATATGATCAACATGAGGACAAGGTAATGGATCAGTTTTTATTTTTTTTGAACCAGTTGTCTCTCACTGAAGTTCTTTTTGGCTACATTTATGATTCTGGATATTGACGTGCAAAGAAACTGAAATATTATAGCATAGATTTTTCTAGAATTTTACAACAGCACAACTGTTAAAAAAATTCTTGTGTTGGCTATCTGCATGGAAGTGGGAAGGAAGTTGGAAAACTGCATCAGTATTTACTTTATCGCATGTGCTGCTTGGATGATGATCAATTTGTTTGGGCCACAGAGGATTAAAGTTATCATATTAACCTTAATTTCATTTGTTTTCATACAGTATTTCCTTAGAATGCAGAAGTATATCTAAGTAGGACTGCAAAATGATCATCAATATCAGAGGTCAGGTTTTACCATTTTACTAGAAATCATTGAAGGCCAGGTTTGCACTGATGCATTCAACCTTTAGCGCTTTCAAAATGTATGAATGAAAAGGGTACTCTTGTAACTTACTCAACGTGCCTTGACCTGGTTAGAGTTCGAGGGGAGCATGGCTGGTTTAGGAAAGGGTATGGATCTGAAAATAAATCTTATACTATGATAATTCTTGGGGATTATTCAAGAAATATTTATTCCCTTAGGCTTTGATATTCCTTTTAGATAATTGAAACTAACACAAATGTGTATTGATACGGGCTGAGTTAGATGTGTGAATGGGGAAAATACCAAGTCCATTTCTTAGTTTTTGAGTTTTTATCTTAAAATAGTACCTGGTCCTTGAAAATCTAAGTTAGATGGGCTAGGAAGGTTGGTTAGCAAACCCAGCTAATTCATGATGAATCTCTTTTGCAAGAGTGCTTAAACCATTGCCACTTCGTAGTTATGTTTATAATAAATGAATTTCATTGATTGATTTATAAACATCCATGAACTG
>NC_133302.1:11377100-11420096 GCF_005239225.2 Populus alba
GCTATGAAAGAAACTTGATTTGTTGTTAACATAAGTTATCACCATCAATTCCTAATAATATTTACAAGTATTGGCATTACTCAAATAAAATAATTAATGTAATCATGTTAACAAATTTATAATTTGATTGGAACCTCATTTGTGTGTGGTTTCAATTGAGTAATAAGAGTTTATACTATACTTGTTTGAAATACCATTACTGGGATCCTCGAACTGACACGACCAAAAGCTTGATGTCTTCTCCTAAGTGCAAGAGTGTCGAAGTAATAAAATAACCCGGCAAGACCAGGGTCGAACCATAGAAAGGTTAATTGTATAAATTATAAATAACAATACAATAACAACAATAATAATAACAACAATAATAACAATAATAATAATAATAATTAATAATAATAATACTCAGTACGTGGTGTTGTTATACCTGAGAATGATATAAAGATCGGGTCACAGGTTTCCAGCCTATATACTGAGTTTTATGAAAGATCAAAGAGATATATTATATAATATAAACAGATTTCTGATGCGAATGAACAAGGCAAGACCAACAATGTCAGGATCCTTGATCAAACACAGAGCATACTTAACGTATATAAAATATGACAAGAATGTAAATAATAATAATAATAATACTAGTAGTGGTAGTGGTAGTGGTAGTAGTAGTAGTAGTAGTAGTAGTAGTAGTAGTAGTAAAAAAAGAGAAGAGGAAGAAATTAATGAGAACTTTGAGATGGAAGATTATTGTAAGGAATAAACAATGATAAAAACAAATGTCAAGGTTAGAGGATGCACTAATGGTACTTCAAATAAGTATAATATAAACTCTTATTATTCAACTGGAAACCACACACAAAGGAGGTTCCAATCAAATTATAATTGTTAACATAATTACATTAACTATCTTATTCGAGTAATACCAATACTTGTAAATATTATCAGGTATTCATGGTGATAACTTATGTTAACAACAAATCAAGTTCCTTTTGATAGCACAGGTGTAGGTTATACCATACGGTTAGGCTATGAAAGTGCCAAGCATTTGTTTGTACCAAGGGCTGTTCAACACAAATCTAGATTAATCATTTAACAAGCAAGGTATTAAGAGTGAGCAAGATAATAAATATAAAACATGTTACTATCAAGCATTAAAGTCCATGTTGAGTTTATACTATAATTATTCTTACACCATTAGTGTAACCTTTTCACCTTGACATAATAGATTTAGTTAAACATAATGAAAGAAGAAACATAAATAAAGAAGATAAGAACATAATTATACAAATAAAGGAAAGGAAATGAAGAGCATAAACAAGAGATTAATATAACATCAAAATAAAACTTAAACATTACAAAATACAAAGAAAGAGAGCAAGAGCATGATCTTGATCTGAACCCAAGATCCCTAAATGCATGGCAAATGCCTCCTTTTATAGGCCAAAATTTGGAACTATTGATTTGATGAATAATTGTTGAGTGGGTGGCCACATCTTGACTTGGTGAAAATCCTTATCTTCTTGTCTAAATAAAACGTCATTGCTAACATCAGAACTGGAACCATATGTGTGTACATTTGGACTGTTATTGTCTAGATATTGAACTGCCACTATACAACCTCTCCTCAGATTTTTAACTATATCTAAAAGTTATGGAACTTCGTTTCAAGCGAGATTGGTATCGTTGGAAATCTAAGACATGAGGCTGCAAGTTCTCTAAAGGAAGGAGGATAATCAAGTTCTTCCTCTAAGACAGTCAAAATTTTTCATCATCAAACATTTGAACTATTACTATCCAACTGTTATTGTCTTGATATTTAACTGTTACTGTCCGACCTCTCCTCAGATTTTTTAACTATATCTAAAGTTATAGAACTTCGTTTCAAGCGAGATTGGTCTTGTTGGAAATCTAAGACACGAGGTTGCAAGTTCTCTTAAGGAAGGAGAATCAAGTTCTTCCTCTAAGACTGTTAAAATTGCTCAGTAAGAAACATGTGGACTGTTACTGTCGAACTATTATAGTCTAGATATTGAATTGTTACTGTCCCTTCCGCTCCTCAAATTTTTAACTATATCTAAAGTTATAGAACCCTATTACAATCAAGATTGGTCCCGTTGGAAAGCTAAGACACGACGATACAAATTCTATACAGGAAGGAGAGCCTCGTCATGCCTCTAAGAGAATCAAAATTTCTCATCAACAAACATTTGGACTGTTATTATCCAATTGTTACTGTCTCGATATTGAACTGTTACCGTCCGACCTCTCCTCAGATTTTTAACTATATCTAAAGTTATAGAACTTTGTATAAAGCGAGATTGTAAGTTCTATGAAAGAAGGAAAATCAAGTTCTTGCTATAAGACCGTCAAAATTTCAAATAAATAAACATTTGGATTGTTACGTTACAATCCAACTATTACTGTCTTGATATTGAACTGTTACTTTTCCGACCTCTCCTCAGATTTTTTATCTATATCTAAAGTTATAAAACTTCATTTCAAGCAAGATTGGTCTCGTTGGAAATCTACGACACGAGGTTGCAAGTTCTCTAAAGGAAGGAGAGTCTAGTTCTTCCTTGAAGACCGTTAAAATTTCACATCAATAAACTTTTGGGCTATTACAATCCAACTGTTACTACGTCTTGATATTGATCTGTTACTTTTCTGACCTCTCCTTAGATTTTTAACTATATCTAAAGTTATAAAACTTTCGTTTCAAGCAAGATTGGTCTTGTTGGAAATCTAAGACACGAGGCTGCAAGTTCTCTTGAGGAAGGAGAATCCAGTTCTTACTCTAAGACTGTCAAAATTTTCTCATCAACAAACATTTGGAGAGTTACTATCCAACTGTTACTATCTCGGTATTGAACTATTACTGTCTGACCTCTCCTTAGATTTTTAATTATATATAGAGTTATAGAACTTCGTTTCAAGCAAGATTGGTCTCGTTGGAAATCTAAGACAAGAGGTTACAAGTTCTCAAAAGGAAGGAGAATCCATTTCTTCCTCTTAGACCATTAAAATTGCTCACTAAGAAACATTTGGACTGTTTACTGTTGAACTATTATAGTCTAGATATTGAACTATTATTTGTCCAAACCTCTCCTTAAATTTTTAACTATATCTAGAGTTATAGAACTCCATTTCAAGTGCGATTGGTCCCGTTTGGATAGCCAGGACACGAGGCTACATGTTCTCTAAAGGAAGGAGAACCCAGTTTTGTCTCTAAGATAGTCAAAAATTGCTCATCAACAAGCATTTGGACTGTGCAATTTTATAATTTATATAAGAATTTACCTCCCCGACAACAACGCCAAAAACTTGACACAACCAAAAGATTGATGTCTTCTCCAAGTGCAAGAGTGTTGAAGTAATAAATAACCCGGCAAGACCAGGGTCGAACCACAAAGAGGTTAATTGTATAAATTATAAATAACAATACAACAACAACAACAATAATAACAACAGTAATAACAATAACAATAATAGTAATAATAATAATAATACTCAGTACGTGGCGTTGTTATACCTAAGAATGATCTAAAAGATTGGGTCACTAGTTTCCAGCCTATTTACTGAGTTTATGAAAAGATCAAAGATATATATTATATAATATAATATAAACAAATTTTTGATGCGAATGAACAAGGCAAGACCAATAATGTCAGGATCCTTGATCAAACACAGAGCATACTTATTGTACATAAAATATAATAAGAATGTAAATAATAATAATAATAATAATAGTAAGTAGTAGTAGTAGTGATAATAAAAACAAAAAGAGAAGAGGAAGAAATTAATGAGAACTTTGAGATGGAAGATTACTGTAAAGATTAAACAATGATAAAAACAAATGTCAAGGTTAGAGGATCCACTAATGGTATTTCAAATAAGTATAGTATAAACTCTTATTACTCAACTGGAAACCACACACAAAGGAGGTTCCAATTAGATTATAATTGTTAACATGATTACATAATTATCTTGTTCAAGTAATGCTAATACTTGTAAATATTATCAAGTATTCATGGTAATAACTTATTATTAAAACAAATCAAGTTTCTTTCATAGCATAGGTGTAGGTTATAGCATATGGTTGGGCTATGAAAGGGCCAAGCATTTGTTTGTACCAAGGGTTGTTCAACACAAATCTAGATTAACCATTTAACAAGTAAGGTATTAAAAGTAAGCAAGACAATAAATATAAAAACATGTTAGTATCAAGCATTAAAGTTCATATTGAGTTTATATTATACTTATTTTTACACCATTAGTGTAACCTTTTCACCTTGACATAATATATTTAGCTAAACTTAATGAAAGAAAGAAACATAAATAAACAAGATAAGAACATAATTATACAAATAAAGGAAAGGAAATGAAAAGCATAAACAAGATATTAATATAACATCAAATAAAAACTTAAACATTACAAAATACAAAGAAGGAGAGCAAGAGCATGATGTAGATCTGAACACCAAGATGCCTAAATGCATGGAAAATGCCTCCTTTTATAGGCTAAAATTTAGAACTATTGATTCGATGAATAATTGTTGAGTGGGTGACCACATCTTGACTTGGTGAAAATCCTTATCTTCTTGTCTGAATAAAATGTCATTGCTAACATCAGAACTGGAACCATATATACTTATGAAAGTTCTAGGAAATTCTTGTTAACTTTCCAGAAAAAAACAATTGAGGTCATTTGGGCTTCTAGAACTCAAAGATGTGGGCTGAACACTGAACAGTATCTAAGTTGTCGGACAGATTCAAACTTCTCCATTGTTGTTACAATTTGGACTTAAAGGGCCTTCTTAGATCTTGGTGTCCACATAAAAGTTGTAGGCCTATGTCTTACCAATTCTTTGTAAAAATTTGAGATCATTTGGACATCTAGAACTCAAGATATGACCCAATTACCGAACAGAGTTCCTGTTTGGACTACACCAACATCTTTTTTCTAAGCTTCACCCTTCTTTTATCTTTCAAAATTTTAGTAGTTGAATTTCATCAATCAATCCTTTGATTTATGTGATAAGCCTGCATTTAAGATGAATATGTACCACATATTAAGGCTTTTTATAGTACCAGACTTGTTATTATAAAACATGCTTTAGTTAAGGAGTTATTGATACTTCAAGTGCAAAATGATGATATAAAACCTTGATAGATATATTTAAACATGTGAGGAGAGGTCGGACAGTGACAATTCTATAAAATATAAGGGGAGGTCGGACAGTAACAGTTCAATATGGAGACAATAACAGTTGGATAGTAATAGTCCAAATGTTTTGTTGATGAGAAAATTTTGATGGTCTTAGATGTATAGCTGGGTTCTCCTTCCTTCATAGAATTTGTATCCTCATGTCTTAGCTTTCCAACGGGACCAATCTTGATTGAAACGGATTTCTATAACTCTAGATATATTTAAACATGTGAGGAGAGGTCGGACAGTGACAGTTCTATATCAAGACAATAACTGTCCAAATATTTGTTGATGAACAATTTTAAGTATATTAGAGACAAAACTAGATTCTCCTTCCTTCAGTAAATTTCTCATCAATGATATTGAACTGTTACTGTCCGACCTCTCTTGAGATTTTTAACTATATCTAAAGTTATAAAACTTCCTTTCAAGCGAGATTGGTCTCGTTGGAAATCTAAGACACGAGGCTGAAAGTTCTCTGAAGGAAGGAGAATCCAGTTCTTCCTCTAAGATCGTCAAAATTGCTCAGTAAGAAACATTTGGATTGTTACTATGGAATTATTACCTGTCTACATATTGAACTATTACTATCCGACCTATTCTCAAATTTTTAACTATATCTAGAGTTATAAACTCCATTTCACGTTGGTCTTGTGAAATGGAGGCTACAAGTTCTCTAAAGGAAGGAGAATGATTAGTACTTAAAAGTGCATGTTTATCAAGGTTTTATATCATCATTTTGCACTTGAAGTATCAATAACTCCTTAACTAAAGCATATTTTATAATAAACAAGTTTGATATTATAAGATACCTTAATTTATGGTAAATGCTCATTTTAAATGCAGGTCGATCACATAAATAAAAGGATTGATTTGATGAGTTTAAGTATTGAAAGTGAAAGGACAAAGAGATGGCCAAACTTAGAAAAGAGATGCCGATGCAGTCCAAACCGGAACATTGCTCGGTAATTGGATCATATCTGGAGCTCTAGATCTCAGATTTAGGTCCATTTTATATGGATGGAAAGGTAAGACAAAGGCCTACAACTTTCATGCCGAGCCTAAGATTAAAAGGCCATTTTGAAGTCCAAACTGAAGGAACAACGAAGAAGTCCGAAGCTGTCCTGCAGCCCAGACACTATTAGTGTTCAGCCCATATCTGAGTTCTAGAAGTCCAAATGACCTCATCTTTTTTTTTGTTGGAAAGCTGAGACAATTTCCTAGAACATTCCTGAGGATTCTTGGCAAATTATGATGTTAGCAATGACATCTTGTTCAGACAAGAAGATAAGGATTGTCACCAAGTCAAGATGTGGCCACCCCACTCATCAATTAAATTAACAAATCAATAGTTCCAAATTTTGGCCTATAAAAGGAGGCACTTTTACCATGTATTGAGGCATCTTGGTTTCCAGATCAAGATCATGGCTCTTGCTTTCTCTCTTTGTATTGCTTATGTTTTGCTTTCATTAATATCAAGTTTATGCACTTCATTTCCTTTCCTTTACTTAGTTAACTTCTTTCTCATTTTATGTTCTTATCTTGTTCATCTATGTTTCTTTCTTTCATTATGTTTACCTAAGTTAATTATGTCAAGGTGAAAAGGGTACACTAATGGTGTAAGAATAAGTATAATATAAATTTAACATGGACCTTAACGTTGGATACTAACATGTTTTATATTTGTTATCTTGTTCACTTTTAATACTTTGCTTGTTAAATGGTTAATCTAGATTTATGTTGTATAACACTTGGTACAACAAATACTTGGTACTTTCATAGCCCATACTGTATGGTATAACCGACAACCTGAGTTATGAAAGGAACTTGATTTGTTGTTAACATAAGTTATAATCATGAATGCCTGCCAACATTTACAAGTATTAGCTTTATTCGAATAAGATAACTAATGTAATCATGTTAACAATTTATAATCTGATTGGAACCTCCTTTATGTGTGGTTTCCAATTGAGTAATAAGAGTTTATACTATACTTGTTTTGAAGTACCATTAGTGGATCCTCTAACCTTGACATTTATTTTTATCGTTGTTTTAATCCTTACATTAATCTTTCAACTCAAAGTTCTCATTAATTTCTTCCTTCTCTTCTTTATTATTGTTGTTGTTATTGTTATTATTATTATTATTATTATTATTATTATTATTATTTATTATTATTATTATTATTATTATTATTATCTGTTCATAAACTCAGTATATAGGCTGGAAACCTGTGACTCGATCTTTTAGATCATTCTCAGGTATAACAACGCCACGTACTGAGTATTATTATTATTATTACTATTACTAGTACTACTATTGTTATTATTATTGTTATTGTTGTTATTGTTGTGTTGTTATTTATAATTTATACAATTAACCTCTCTGTGGTTCGACCCCGGTCTTGCCGGGTTATTTATTACTTCGACACTCCTGCACTTGGGAAAAGACATCAAGCTTTCTTTTGGTCGTGTCAAGTTTTTTGGCGCCGTTACCGGGGAGGTAAATTCTTGTATAAATTATAATATTTATTTTATTTTCTCTTTTCACTTTTCATTTTATCTAACTTTTGTTTTCTTTGTTTTGTTTTGTTTCTTTTTCTTCTATTTTCTTTTCTTCCTTTTATTTCTCTTCTTACACGTGCATGCGAGTTTGGTCACGTACATTAAGTGGTCGACTTTGTAGGGTATCCTCATCATTTTCAGAAAATATGGCCGAAGAAGATAATCAATCGCTTCATAATGAGAATAATGAGAATAACCGTATGAGAAACACTTAGAGACCACATGAATCCCACAAAGAACAAGTGCACCCTCATGCATAGTTTTCCCTCCTGATGCATCTCATTTTAATTTTAAGCCAGGCATTATTCAACTTTTACCTTCTTTTCATGGCTTAGACCTAGAAAATCCAAACTTGCATTTAAGGGAATTTGAGGAGGTCTGTAATACCTATAATGACTCAAATTGTAGCATGAACACCATTCGATTAAAGCTTTTTTCCTTTTTTCATTAAAAGATAAAGCTAAAACATGGCTACAAAATTTTAAGACCAGGATCCATTCGTGCTTGGGATGAAATGCAACAACAATTTTTAAAGAAGTTTTTTCCATCTCACAGAACAAATTCTTTCGAAAGACAAATCATCACTTTCACTCAAAAACCAGGAGAAACATTTTACCAAAGTTGGGATAGGTATCGAGATTTGCTTAATACTTGCCCACATCATGGTTTTGAAACATGGAGATTGGTTTCACATTTTTATGAAGGTTTAACACCTAGAGATAGGCAAATGGTTGAATTGATGTGCAATGGAACTTTCGAAGATAAAGACCCTGATGAAACCAATGAACATTCAACAAATGATTGTCCAACTTTGCCTTCTTTTAAGGAATGCCTCCATGAACAAGCCCATGCTTTAAACAGTTTCCAAAGACCCAACCATAACCCATACTCACAAACGTACAACCCTGGTTGGAGAAATCATCCAAATTTCATTTGGAAGAGTGATAGGAACAATGCACAAACTTCACAGCCACCGTTTCAAGCACCTCATAATTTTCAAAATTCTCATGGATATGCACCTCCTTATGCTCCACCTCCTAGAAGAAATTTTGAGGAAACATTGCATGCATTCATTGAAAAGCAGGAGACAATCAACACTCAACTTGCTCAAAGCATGACAGATTTTAAAGATGCTCTTGCAAAATTAACATCTGCTCTCAGTTTCCAAGAGAAAGGCAAGTTTCCATCTCAACCACAACAAAATCCAAAGGGGCAATACAATGCAAATGCAAGTGGTTCTAGAAGCCAACACATGGATCAAGTCAAATCAGTCATCACTCTTCGTAGTGGTAAGGTTATTGAAAAACCCATTCTTGAACCTTGTGAGAAAGATGATGAGTCTATCTCTGAGGGTAAGGAATGGGTTGAACCTGAACATTGCAAAGAGAAGGCTGATTCCCCGCCAGCACTTCCATTTCCTCATGCCATGACCAAACAAAGGGAAGTCAATCACAACTCTGAAATCTTTGAAACTTTCAAACAGGTAAGGATCAATATACCTTTGTTGGATGCTATTAAACAGGTTCCTTCCTATGCTAAATTTTTGAAAGATCTATGCACTGTGAAGAGAAAACTGAATGTGAAAAAGAAAGCCTTTTTAGCCGAACAAGTAAGTGCCATTCTTCAAAACAATAATGCTTTGAAATATAAAGACCCTGGTTGTCCTACAATTTCTTGCTTTATTGGAGAACATAAAATTGAAAGAGCCTTACTTGATCGTGGAGCTAGTGTGAATTTACTTCCATATTCAGTCTTTCAAAGTCTCAATCTAGGTGAGTTAAAACCAACCTCTGTAACTCTTTTACTTGCTGATAGATCTGTAAAAGTGCCTAGAGGAATAGTTGAAGATGTGTTAGTACAAGTCGATAAATTCATTTACCCTGTAGATTTTGTTGTCTTGGATACACAACCTGTTGAAGCATGTAATTCAATTCCTGTCATTTTAGGGACGTCCATTTCTTGCCACTTCTAATGCATTGATTAATTGTAGGAATGGACTGATGAAGCTATCATTTGGAAACATGACATTGGAGATGAATATTTTCAACATTTTACAAGCAACCTGGAGATGATAATGATTTACAGGAAGTGGATTTTATTGAAAAAATTAGTTCATGATCAATTCAAACCACTTCTAGTGAAACTGAGATTGATGAATCTGATGATTTGCAAATGGTCTACTTTCAGGAATCAAAGGCATGCAATTGGAGACCACAAAATTGAAGAATTGCCACCACAATCAATTGAGCCCATACCTTCAAGTGTTCAACCACCAAAACCTGAATTGAAGCCGTTACCATTTAATCTCAAATACTCATTTTTGGGAGAAAAATGAAACTTTTCCGGTAATAATCTCTTCCAAAACTTAATGCACATCAAGAAGGTAAGTTATTACAGATTTTGGAAAATGCACAAAAATGCATTAGGATGGACCATAGCTGACATAAAAGGAATTAGCCCTTTGATTTGCACACACAGGATTTATTTGGAGGAAAATGCTAAACCCTGCTAGAGAAATGCAACGAAGGCTTAATCCTAATATGAAAGAAGTAGTGAAAAAATGAAGTCATTAAGCTTCTAGATAATGGAATCATTTATCTTATTTCTGACAGCAAATGGGTAAGTCCTACCAAGTTGTACCCAAAAAGTCTGGAGTCACTATGATAAAGAATGAGAAAAATGAGTTAATTCCAACTAGGACTGTTATTGGTTGGCGCATGTGCATTGACTATAGGAAACTTAATTCAATGACTAGAAAAGATCATTTTCCCTTTACCTTTCATGGACCAAAATCCTAGAAAGAGTTGCAGGTCATGAATTTTATTGTTTCCTAGATGGCTATTCAGTTTACAATCAAATTGAAAAATTGCATTGGAAGATCAAGAGAAGACTACTTTCACATGTCCATTTGGTACTTTTTGCATATCGAAGGATGCCTTTTGGATTATGTAATGCACCAGCCACGTTTCAAAGATGCATGCTTAGCATATTCAGTGATATGGTTGAACGTTTTTCTTGAAATTTTTATGGATGATTTTTCTGTTTTTGGTGATTCATTTGATGATTGTTTGACTAACTTAGAAAAGGTTTTGAGCAGGTGTGAAGAGAAAGAAATCTTGTATTGAATTGAGAAAAATGTCACTTTATGGTAACAAACGGCATTTGTACTTGGTCACATTGTTTTCATTGAAAGGAATTGAGGTTGACAAAAATCTAAAATCGAGTTAATTTGCCAACTTACCAACACCAAAATCTGTTAAAGATGTTAGATCATTCTTAGGACATGCTGGTTTTTACAGAAGGTTCATCAAAGATTTTAGTGGTAATATCTAAGCCCTTGAGTAACCTTTTAACAAAGGATAATATTTTTGAATGGACTGAACATTGTGAAGAAGCCTTTGTTAAACTTAAAAAACTTGCTTACTTCTGCTCCTGTCATTCAACCTCCTGATTGGTCATTACCTTTTGAAAATAATGTGTTATGCTAGTGATTATGCCGTGGGTGCTGTCTTGGGACAAAGAAAAGATTAAGAAAACCTTATTGTGATTTTACTATGCAAGTAAAACTTTAAATAGTGCTCAAAAATGAATTACACCACCACTGAAAAAGAATTACTTGCAGTAGTATTTTGCTTGTGATAATTTCAGATCTTATCTTGTTGGCTCACCTGTTGTTGTTTTTAGTGATCATGCAGCATTGAAAATATCTTCTTTCTAAGAAAGATTCTAAAGCTAGATTGGTGCGGTGGATTTTTGTTACTTCAAGAATTTGATATCACAATCAAAGACAAGAAAGGCACCAAAAAATGTTGTTGCAGATCATTTTGTCAAGATTAACAACAGATTTGAAATCTGACATCACACCAATCGATGACTACTTTTCCCGATGAATCTTTATTTTCTGTTTCTACGATGCCTTGGTTTGCTAATATTTGTTTAATTTTCTTGTTTTCAAGACAATTTGCCAGCTCATTGGAGTACCCAAGACAAAAGAAAGTTCTTGAACGAAGTGAAGAACTTTTATTGGGATGACCCTTATTTATTCAAATATTGTCCTGATCAAATATTTCAAAGATGCATTCCTGACAATGAGGTAAGTAGTGTCATTAAATTTTGTCATTCTGAGGCATGTGGGGGTCATTTCTCATCAAGAAAGACAACTGCAAAAAATCTTACAAAGTGGATTTTATTGGCCCACCATGTTCAAAGACTCACATGCATTCTGCAACACATTGTGAAAATTGTCAAAAAGTTGGGATCTATTTCAAAAACGTCACATGATGCCTTTAAATCCTATTCTTGTCATTGAGATCTTTGATTTTGGGAGGTATAGATTTTTCATGGGTCCATTTCCTCCATCATTTGGTTTTTCGTGTACAATATTAGTCGCAGTAGATTATGTTTCAAAATGGATAGAGGCAATTCCAAGTCGAAACAAATGATCACAAAACAGTGATAAAGTTTTTGAAAGAAAACATTTTAAGTCGATTTGGAATCCCTCGAGCCATAATAAGTGATGGTGGAACACATTTCTGCAACAAGCCATTTGAGTCTTTAATGAAGAAATATGGAATCACACATAAAGTTGCCACCCCTTATCACCCTCAGACAAGTGGGACAAGTAGAGCTTGCTAATAGGGAGATCAAAACAGATCTTGGAGAAAACGGTGAACCCCTAATCGGAAAGACTGGTCTTTTTAAAGACTTAATGATGCACTTTGGGCTTATCGAACTGCATATAAAACATCATTAGGGTATGTCACCTTATAGACTAGTCTATGGAAAACCTTGTCACTTGCCTGTGGAAATTGAACATAAAGCTTATTGGGCTATTAAAGCTTTCAAATTCAAACATTGATGATGCTAGTCAGCTGCGAAATTACAAATAAAATGAGCTTGAGGAAATTAGAAATGATGGCATAATGACAATTCAAGAATTCATAAAAGCAAGAATCAAAGAGTTTCATGACAAGAAAATACTGAGAAAAAACATTCAATGTTGGTCAAAAAAGTCTTGCTTTTATAATTCTCGACTCCATTTATTTCCTGGAAAACTAAGATCAAGATGGAGCGGTCCTTTTATTGTGAAACATGTGTATCCATATGGGGGCCTGTGATATCGAGAAAATCCAAAGAATGACAATGTTTTCAAGGTAAATGGGCCATCGGTTGAAAATTTTATTTTTGACAATTTTTCAGTTGAAATGACTTCTACTGAAATTGAGTTGGATCCCTGTATATAAAGATTGATTTTTTTTTTCTCACATTGTTTTTGTGTTTGTTTTTGGTGTATCTTTTGTTTTTGCTAGTTTCTCTCACCCCGGTTCAAATGGCAGATAACGGTACTCCGTTGACTCTTAAAGTCGGTTCTTTCAGTTTCCCATGATAACTGATATCTGTGTATATAATTGTGTGCAAATTCTCTGCTCTTTCTTCTTTCTTTGAATCTCCCATCCAATTCTCATTTAAAAAGATGGACAGCACTCTTGAAAAATTGAAAAAGTATTTTCCCGCTCTGCCTCAGAATGCGATTACAAAAATTTACCGTGCTAGGTGTGAAAGATTGAGGTTTGTTAATGAACCATGGAATTCCTGAAGATATTCGTTGGCTGATTGAAGCAAAGGTCCGATTATCAGGTGAGTCCTCCAATTTCTTTCATTTCACACATACTGGAACAGGTAAAAGTACTTTGCAAGGAAACGTCGTGCAAAACGACTGAAAGTCTGTCACAGATGTGCCAGATGGACTTGTAATGCGACATGTCGTTTCTTTAGGAATGATATCTGTAAACCGTGAAGATAAAATACAAATTCATTAAGGATGGCCTGAGTAAGGGGTCTTTAGATAATCTTTTTATTGACCTTGAGACGCATCCTAGTGGAGATGTGCATCGTGTAATTCAATGATTTATGGCCACAATTCCATAAAGAACATGATCGACTTAGTCTTGGGAATCTGACTAAAAAAGACCCTGTTTTGCCAGTTTTTAAGAAAACTGGATGGGAAGCCTATCCCCGACCCATAGAGGGCGTTTTAAGCCGTTCTTGGACGTAAAACCAAGGGAAGATGTGAGCCACAATCACAACTACCTGTACATACATGCTTGTCAAAATAAATAAATAAAGAGAGAGAGAGTGTGAGACTACAGCTGGCCTACATGTAGGTGGTATGATTGCATTTTCACATTTTCATTTATAAATTCTTCTCTTCCTTCCCTTCATTTCTACTCATCCCATACATTCATCAATATATAGAAGTGTGTAGAAATGGCAGGTTCCTCAAGTCATCACATAAGAAATATTTGTGTTTTCGGTGGATCCAGCCCTGGGAAAAGAAAAGGAGTTTTAGAAATCGGCAAATCATCTTGGTCAAGTACTAGCTGAGAGAAAGATTCATTTAGTGTATGGGGGAGGCAGCCTTGGGTTAATGGGAGGTGTTTTCAATGGCTGCATTTTTAGGAGGTAGTCAAGTTTTGGGGGTTGTCCCCAAAAGCTTTAGCAAATGGGACATCATTGGAAAAACAATTGGAGAGGAACTACAGGTCCAACAATGTCTGACCGACTTGAAATACCATGTTTAACCATGCTGATGCCTTCAATGCCGTTACCAGGTGGTCTGGGCACATTGGAAGAGATCTTTCATATTTTCATCTTGGGCCCAATTGCACATTCACCATAAACCTATTAGGTTTGTTAAATGTTAATGGTTTTTTTATGATAAGTTGCTATCTTTCCTTGATCAAGCTGTGGAACAGGAATTTCTAACATCTTCGGCACGACAAATCATGAATCTCTGTTGCTACTGCTGAACAAATTGATTGACCAACTACAATCTTTCATCCCTATCAATTGATCCCTGCATGAGTCGCCTAGATTGGTCAGCTAAGGAAAGCCGTAAAAAGCTTAGATTAGATTTGAGCCTTCATCTGTGTGAAACCTTGTGTCTTTTGTGTTATTAATAGCATATTATTGTGTTTTGTTACTTCTTTATATTTGTTTAAGTGTGTTTCAGGGTTTTTGTCAGTTTTCGTTGTTTCAGGTGATGTCTTCTATACTCTATCTTTCTACCTTAGAACATTGAGGACAATTGTCTCGTTTTGGTTGGGGGGAGAGAGTAATAGTTAAAAAAAAAAAAAAACTAACTTGCTAACTGTTTTTGGCCATTTGACAAAATTGTTATTAGGGATGGCAGAGTATGGGAGTCAGTTTTATTAACTCTTGAGATGCATCTTAGTAAGTATCCTTATTAGGATGGCAGAGTAAGGAGGAAATTTTATTGACCTCTAGAGACGCATCTTAGTAAGTATCATTACTAGGCGTCTATTATAATACTTCTTGAAAATATTCAAGGTTTACAAAACTCTCGTATTGTCACTTGATTCTGCTTATATACTCATTCAACAAGTATTCTTAAACCTTCATTTTCAACACACACAATTTAACATATGATTGTTGGTTGCACATTGGATTATTACATTAATTATGTTTCTTCTGTTGAAGGTAACAACTAAGGGAAAGGGATAGTATATAATATGCAAAAAAAAAAAAAAAAAAACTGACTTGGGAGCTACTTGGCCCCCAAAGCTTGTTACATGGGTTAAGGAGAAAAGCTTAAGGAAATCAAACATTGCACTATCTACATATCAGTATCTGCAACCTGAGTTACTAAGCTCGTAGGGGTGTCTCAACACCTAATGCCCTAAGACCAACTGGTCTTGGGAGTCATTAGCCGAAAAACTCGTTACATGGGTTAAAGATACATTTGTGTTTTAAGTTTTATGCACTTCAAAAAAAAAAAAAGAAGAAGAAAAAAATAATAATAATCAATCCCAACCCAAGGAAGTTCACCTTAAACATTTGAACATAATTTTTGTTTTTCTCCAACAAAAAGCCCCATCATCTATGTTTTCATATATTGAGCACATAAAAAGAAGGTTTATTAATATCTTGTTTAAGAAGTATGAAGCAGGAATATAAAATTTAATGAGAGTTTGTTTATCTGGAAAGATTAATGGAAGTTCAATGATGAATACCTTGCTTTGTGGAACTTGCAAATTGTTTCTCTATTTTAACGCTTCTGATTACTAGAGACTAGTAATAAGCTGGTTGGGGGGGTGATTAGTACTTAAAAGTGCATGTTCATCAAGGTTTTATATCATCATTTTTGCACTTGAAGTATCAATAACTCCTTAACTAAAGCATCTTTTATAATAACAAGTTTTGATATTATAAGATACCTCAATTTATGGTAAATGCTCATTTTTAAATGCAGGCCGATCACATAAATAAAAGGATTGATTGATGAGTTTAAGTATTGAAAGTGAAAGGACAAAGAGATGGCCAAACTTAGAAAAGAGATGCCGATGCAGTCCAAACCGGAACATTGCTCGGTAATTGGATCATATCTGGAGCTCTAGATCTCGGATTTAGGTCCATTTTATATGGATGGAAAGGTAAGACAAAGGCCTACAACTTTCATGACGAGCCCTAAGATTTAAAAAAGGCCGTTTTGAAGTCCAAACTGAAGGAACAACGAAGAAGTCCGAAGCTGTCCTGCAGCCCAGACACTATTTAGTGTTTCACCCCATATCTTGAGTTCTAGAAGTCCAAATGACCTCATCTTTTTTTTTGTTGGAAAGCTGAGACAATTTCCTAGAACATTCCTGAGGATTCTGGGCAAATTATGATGTTAGCAATGACGTCTTTGTTCAGACAAGAAGATAAGGATTGTCACCAAGTCAAGATGTGGCCACCCACTCATCAATTAATTAACAAAATCAATAGTTCCAAATTTTGGCCTATAAAAGGAGGCACTTACCATGTATTGAGGCATCTTGGTTTCCAGATCAAGATCATGCTCTTGCTTTCTCTCTTTGTATTTGCTTATGTTTTGCTTTCATTAATATCAAGTTTATGCACTTCATTTCCTTTCCTTTACTTAGTTAACTTCTTTCTCATTTATGTTTTATCTTGTTCATCTATGTTTCTTTCTTTCATTATGTTTACCTAAGTTAATTATGTCAAGGTGAAAAGGGTACACTAATGGTGTAAGAATAAGTATAATATAAATTTAACATGGACCTTAACGTTGGATACTAAACATGTTTTATATTTGTTATCTTGTTCACTTTTAATACTTTGCTTGTTAAATGGTTAATCTAGATTTATGTTGTATAAACACTTGGTACAACAAATACTTGGTACTTTCATAGCCCATACTGTATGGTATAAACCGACACCTGAGTTATGAAAGGAACTTGATTTGTTGTTAACATAAAGTTATAATCATGAATGCCTGCCAACATTTACAAGTATTAGCTTTATTCGAATAAGATAACTAATGTAATCATGTTAAACAATTTATAATCTGATTGGAACCTCCTTTATGTGTGGTTTCCAATTGAGTAATAAGAGTTTATATTATACTTGTTTGAAGTACCATTAGTGGATCCTCTAACCTTGACATTTATTTTTATCGTTGTTTAATCCTTACATTAATCTTTCAACTCAAAGTTCTCATTAATTTCTTCCTTCTCTTCTTTATTATTGTTGTTGTTATTGTTATTATTATTATTATTATTATTATTATTATTATTATTATTATTATTATTATCTGTTCATAAAACTCAGTATATAGGCTGGAAACCTGTGACCCGATCTTTTAGATCATTCTCAGGTATAACAACGCCACGTACTGAGTATTATTATTATTATTACTATTACTAGTACTACTATTGTTATTATTATTGTTATTGTTGTGTTGTTATTTATAATTTATACAATTAACCTCTCTGTGGTTCGACCCCGGTCTTGCCGGGTTATTTATTACTTCGACACTCCTGCACTTGGGAAAAGACATCAAGCTTTTGGTCGTGTCAGAGAACCTAGTTTTGTCTCTAATATACTTAAAATTGCTCATCAACAAATATTTGGACAGTTATTGTCTTGATATAGAACTGTCACTATCCGACCTCTCCTCACATGTTTAAATATATCTAGAGTTATAGAAATCCGTTTCAATCAAGATTGGTCCCGTTGGAAAGCTAAGACATGAGGATACAAATTCTATGAAGGAAGGAGAACCCAGCTATACATCTAAGACCATCAAAATTTCTCATCAACAAACATTTGGACTATTACTATCCAACTGTTATTGTCTCCATATTGAACTGTTACTGTCCGACCTCCCCTCAGATTTTATAGAACTGTCACTGTCCGACCTGTCCTCACATGTTTAAATATATCTATCAAGGTTTTATATCATCATTTTGCACTTGAAGTATCAATAACTCCTTAACTAAAGCATGTTTTATAATAACAAGTCTAGTACTATAAAAAGCCTTAATATGTGGTACATATTCATCTTAAATGCAGGCCTATCACATAAATCAAAGGATTGATTGATGAATTCAAGTACTGAAATTTTGAAGATAAAGAAGGGTGAAGCTTAGAAAAGAGATGTTG
The DNA here is from genome assembly GCF_005239225.2 of Populus alba. Taxonomy (NCBI): domain Eukaryota; kingdom Viridiplantae; phylum Streptophyta; class Magnoliopsida; order Malpighiales; family Salicaceae; genus Populus; species Populus alba. Next base: position 11,395,329 of record NC_133302.1, read on the forward strand.
GTGCAGTCAAAACTGGAACACTGTTCGGTAATTGGGTCATATCTCGAGTTCTAGATGTCCAAATGATCTAACAATTTTACAAAGTTTTGGTAAGACATAGGCCTACAACTTTCATGTGGACACCAAGATCTAAGAAGGCTGTTTTCAAGTCCAAATTATAGCAACAATAGAGAAGTTTGAATCTGTCCTGCAGCCCAGACATTGTTTAGTGTTCAACCCATATCTTGAGTTCTAAAAGTCCCAATGTAACAACCCGGCTTTCCAAGCCCAAAACACAGTAAATTTTTTTTTTTATTATTTATATATATATGCAATTCAATCCACATGGTGCCGGCAATCAATGGATCTAAATCCTCACATCATCAAAATACAATCAACATTTCATTTCAAAGTGAAGCTTACACAAACACATAATATTAAGGTTGCTTGATTTGAAGTTCATATTAAAAATATATACATAGACATGAGTTTGCAGTCTTATCCTACTAATAGTCATCACAATTTTAAACAAAAAGGATCTAATAAAAGTTATACATTCAGTACATTGATCCCTACAAAATACATTGTGATTTAAAATACATCTACATAATTCCTTGCAAAAGTAGGTTCCCGTGTATCGGGTTTCCTAGGCATCTCGTTGGTGTGAAGTCCCTGCAGCAGTACAAACATTTAAGAGAATGTAAATACTTAATAATAATAAGAATGGTAACTAACGGTTTGGCAATTAGGTAAAGCATTAACAATTATAATTTCTTCATGTATTTGCTATAACAACAAGTAGTACATATAGATACACAAGTTTTCGGATGCCATTCGCCAAAACTAGTCATTCATTTGTGTCAGCCATCCATCCGGATTCCATGACGAAAGTTGCGTCGTTGTCGATCCCAAAATCGGCAGCAGAAACTGCGTCGCTGCCGATTAAGGAATCGGCAGCGGAATCTGCGTCGCTGCCGATCCAGAATCGGCAGCGGAATCTGCGTCGCTGCCGATTTCTGCATCGGCAGCGGAGTCCCTCTTTTATCCCGGCCATCCATCCGTTTGGATGCCATTAGCCGAAGCTAATCAGTCCTTCATCCCGGCCATCCCTTCGGACGCCATTAGCCAAAGCTAATCATTCTTTGTCCCGGCCATCCGTTGGGATACCATTAGCCGAAGCTAATCAATCCTTCATCCTGGCCATCCATTCGGACGCCATTAGCCAAAGCTAATCATTCTTTGTCCCGGCCATCCGTTTGGATGCCATTAGCCGAAGCTAATCAATCTTTCATCCCGGCCATCCATTCGGACGCCATTAGCCAAAGCTAATCATTCTTTGTCCCGGGCATCCGTTTGGATGCCATTAGCCGAAGCTAATCACTCTTTTGTCCCGGCCATCCATTCGGATGCCATTAGCCGAAGCTAATCACTCTTTTGTCCCGGCCATCCATACGGATGCCATTAGCCGAAGCTAATCAATCTTTAATCAACATTCAAGCGTTCAACAATCTAATATCGGTTCTAACAATATGATAGTACTCAAGTTAAAATATTTCAAGATTCAACGTAAGAAAAAGGAAGGTGCAAGTCACCTACCTGCTCCACCTGTGGGTCGTTCCTGTCTTGACGATGGTACAATCCCGACCGCACCACCTAAGACATCAATGGTCACAAATCAGCACAGTTGTATTTATTTTATTTTTTAATCATATTCATCATCACACTTATTTCAAGAGTTCATATTCAAGTGTTCCATATTTTACACCATCATATCATGAAATTGTTACTAGCATTTAAATCATTCCTGCCTAGGAGGCTTATCGTAGGAATCGGCAGCGAGAACTGGTTCGCTGCGGGCTGCCCAATTCGGCAGCGAGAACAGGTTCGCTGCAGGCTGCCAGTTCGGCAGCGACAACTGTTTCGCTGCTGGCAGCCCGTTCGGCAGCGAAAACTGCATCGCTGTTGGTGCCCCAGTTTCGCTGCACAACGCACAACTCGGCAGCGAATATCAATTCGCTGCAGGAAGTTCACAGCAGAAAGCATTAAATTTCAGCAGAACACACACACACATGCATGCTGGCCTACCCCATAGTTAAAGCCTGCCTTCTACCATAGTTGTTAGATGTTCTGAAATTGACTTTATTTCACTTCTGTTTGCTAGTTCTCCTAGTTAATTTCAGTTTCCCTCATAGCTAGCTTAGGTCTTAGATCAATTTTTCTTAGGGTTTTTCTTCTTCATTTTCGTTTTTGATCTTAAGGGGGAGAGGAAAGGGAGTTTCATGACCCATACCTCCTGAATTTAACTAAGTTTGAGGAAGGTTTGACACTATTCTTTTATCTTCAGCTGCTGGTTCTCCTCCTTCTTCTTCCTCTCACGTTTTCCAGCTCTCTTTTTCCTCTCCTCTATGCAGCTGCCCACTCCTCTCTCAAGATCTCATCTTTCCCTCACAAGCTCACAAGGTAATCTCTACTAGTTTGATTCATGTTTCTGTTGTGAAAGGGAAAGGGAAGAATGCATGCAGCTGCTGGTTTGGGAAGAAGATGGGTCATTCTCTCTCCCCTCTTTGTATTTATACTACCCATCAAATGAAATGGGTTGTTTGGGGGTTGGTTTAGGTGTATCCTTATCCTTGTTTGGTTTATCTAAAACCAGTTTTACCCCTCCCTCCCAGCTCTGCATCACTGCTGATTGAGAAATCGGCAGCGAAAACTGCATCGCTGCCGAATTCTACATCGGCAGCGAAAACTGCGTCGCTGCCAAATCTAGAATCGGCAGCGAAAACTGCATTTATCATCATCTCTCTCTCTCTCTCTAAATATATATATTTTCATTTGGGTGTTTACACCCAATGACCTCAACTTTTTTTTCCTGGAAAGCTAAGACAATTTCCTAGAACTTTCATGATTTCATATGGTTCCAGTTCTGATGTTAGCAATGACGTTTTATTCAGACAAGAAGATAAGGATTTTCACTAAGTCAAGATGTGGCCACCCACTCAACAATTATTCATCAAATCAATAGTTCCAACTTTTAGCCTATAAAAGGAGGCATTTGCCATGCATTTAGGCATCTTGGTGGTCAAATCAAGATAATGCTCTTGCTCTCTTCCTTTGTTTTTTGTAATGTTTAAGTTTTATTTGATGTTATATTTATCTCTTGTTTATACTCTTCATTTCCTTTCCTTTATTTGTATAATTATGTTCTTATCTTGTTTATTTATGTTTCTTTCTTTCATTATGTTTAGCTAAATCTATTATGTCAAGGTGAAAAGGTTACACTAATGGTGTAAGAATAAGTATAGTATAAACTCAACATGGACTTTAATGCTTGATATTAACATGTTTTATATTTATTATCTTGCTTACTCTTAATACCTTTCTTGTTAAATGGTTAATCTAGATTTGTGTTGAACAACCCTTGGTACAACAAATGCTTGGCACTTTCATAGCCCAACCGTATGGTATAACCTACCTACACATGTGCTATGAAAGGAACTTGATTTGTTGTTAACATAAGTTATCACCATGAATACCTGATAATATTTACAAGTATTGGCATTACTCGAATAAGATAATTAATGTAATCATGTTAACAATTGTAATATGATTGAAACCTCCTTTGTGTGTGGTTTCCAGTTGAATAATAAGAGTTTATACTATACTTATTTGAAGTACCATTAATGGATCCTCTAACCTTGACATTTGTTTTTATCATTGTTTATTCCTTACAGTAATCTTCCATCTCAAAGATCTCATTAATTTCTTCCTCTTCTCTTTTTTTATTACTACTACTACTACTACCAGTATTATTATTATTATTATTATTTACATTCTTGTCATATTTTATGTATGTTAATTATGCTCTGTGTTTGATCAAGGATCCTGACATTATTGGTATTGCCTTGTTCATTCGCATCAGAAATTTGTTTATATTATATAATATATCTCTTTTGATCTTTTCATAAACTCAGTATATAGGCTGGAAACTTGTGACCTAATCTTTTAGATCATTCTCAGGTATAACAATGCCACATACTGAGTATTATTATTATTATTATTATTATTATTATTACTATTAATATTACTATTATTATTACTATTACAATTATTGTTATTATTGTTGTTGTTATTATTATTATTTTTGTTGTATTGTTATTTATAATTTATACAATTAACCTCTCTATGGTTCGACCTCGGTCTTGCCGGGTTATTTATTACTTCGACACTCATGCACTTGGGAGAAGACATCATGCTTTTGGTCGTGTCAAGTTTTAGGCGCCGTTACCGGGGAGGTAAATTATTGTATAAATTATAATATTTAATTTATTTTCTCTTTTCACTTTTCATTTTATCTAACTTTTGTTTCCTTTGTTTTGTTTTGTTTCTTTTTCTTCTATTTTATTTTCTTCCTTTTATTCTCTTCTTACATGTGCATGAGAGTTTGGTCATGTAGATTAAGTGGTCGACTTTGTAGGGTATCCTCATCATTTTCAGAAAATATGGCCGAAGAAAATAATCAATCGCTTCATAATGAGAATAATGAGAATAACCGTATGAGAACACTTAGAGACATTATGAATCCCACAAGAACAAGTGCACCCTCATGCATAGTTTTCCCTCCTGATGCATCTCATTTTAATTTTAAGCCAGACATTATTCAACTTTCACCTTCTTTTCATGGTTTAGACCTAGAAAATCCATACTTGCATTTAAGGGAATTTGAGGAGGTCTGTAATACCTATAATGACTTAAATTGTATCATGAACACCATTAGATTAAAGCTTTTTCCTTTTTCATTAAAAGATAAAGCTAAAACATGGCTACAAATTTTGAGACCAAGATCTATTCGTGCTTGGGATGAAATGCAACAATAATTTTTAAAGAAGTTTTTTCCATCTCACAGAACAAACTCTTTCAAAAGACAAATAATCACTTTCACTCAAAAGCCAGGAGAAACATTTTACCAATGTTGGGATAGGTATCAAGACTTGCTTAATACTTGCCCTCATCATGGTTTTGAAACATGGAGATTGGTTTCACATTTTTATGAAGGTTTAACACCTAGAGATAGACAAATGGTTGAATTGATGTGCAATGGAACTTTTGAAGATAAAGACCCTAATGAAACAATGGAGTACATAGACTTGCTAACCGACACTACAGGTACTTATGAGGCACCAAGTAAAACTCAACCTCATACATCTAGTGGAGGTATGCACAACCTTAGGGAAGATCATGACCTCCAAGCCAGGTTTGCATCTTTAGCTAGAAAAGTCGAAGCATTTGAATTGAAAAAGAGTGGTCAATTAAAATCTGTTCAAAACATTGTGTGTCAAATATGTGAAACCAAGGAACACTCAACAAATGATTGTCCAACTTTGCCTTCTTTTAGGGAATGCCTCCATGAACAAGCTCATGCTTTAAACAGTTTTCAAAGGCCCAACAATAACCCATACTCACAAACGTATAACCCTGGTTGGAGAAATCACCCAAATTTCATCTGGAAGACTAATAGCAACAATGCACAATCTTCACAGCCACCGTTTCAAGCACACCATAATTTCCAAAATTCTCATAGATATGCACCTCCTTATGCTCCACCTCCTAGAAGAAATCTTGATGAAACATTGCATGCATTCATTGAAAAGCAGGAGACAATCAACACTCAACTTGCTCAAAGTATGACAGATTTTAAAGATACTCTTGCAAAATTAACATTTGCTCTCAGTTTTCAAGAGAAAGGTAAGTTTCCATCTCAACCACAGCAAAATCCAAAGGGGAAATACAATGCAAATGCAAGTAGTTCTGGAAGCCAACACATGGATCAAGTCAAATCAGTCATCACTCTTCGTAATGGTAAGGTTATTGAAAAACCCACTCTTGAACCTTGTGAGAAAGATGAAGAGTCTATCTCTGAGGGTAAGGAAGAGGTTGAGCCTGAACATTGCAAAGAAAAGGCTGATTCCTCGCCAGCACTCTCATTCCCTCATGCCATGACCAAACAAAGAAAAGTCAATCACAACTCTGAAATCTTTGAAACTTTCAAATAGGTAAGGATCAATATACCTTTGTTGGATGCTATTAAACAGGTTCCTTCCAATGCTAAATTTTGGAAAGATCTGTGCATTGTGAAGAGAAAACTAAATGTGAAAAAGAAAGCCTTTTTAACCGAACAAGTAAGTGCCATTCTTCAAAAAAATAATGCTTTGAAATATAAAGACCCTGGTTGTCCTACAATTTCTTGCTTTATTGGAGAACATAAAATTGAAAGAGCCTTACTTGATCTCGGAGCTAGTGTGAATTTACTTCCATATTCAGTCTTTCAAAGTCTCAATCTAGGTGAGTTAAAACCAACCTCTGTAACTCTTTTACTTGCCGGTAGATCTGTAAAAGTGCCTAGAGGAATAGTTGAGGATGTGTTAGTACAAGTTGATAAATTCATTTACCCTGTAGATTTTGTTGTCTTGGATACACTACCTGTTGAAGTATGTAATTCAATTCCTGTCATTTTAAGACGTCCATTTCTTGCCACTTCTAATGCATTGATTAATTGTAGGAATGGATTGATGAAGCTATCATTTGGAAATATGACATTAGAGATGAATATTTTCAACATTTACAAGCAACCTGGAGATGATAATGATTTACAGGAAGTGGACTTTACTGAAAAATTAATTCATGATCAATTTCAAACCAGTTCTAGTGAAAATGAGATTGATGAATCTGATGATTTGCAATTGGTCTATTTTCAAGAAGAATCAAAGGCATGCAATTGTAGACCACAAATTGAAGAATTGCCACCACGATCAATTGAGTCCATACCTTTAAGTGTTCAACCACCAAAACCTGGATTGAAGCCGTTACCATTTAATCTTAAATACTCATTTTTGGGAGAAAATAAAACTTTTTAGGTAATAATCTCTTCCAAACTTAATGCACATCAAGAAGGTAAGTTATTACAGACTCTGAAAATGCACAAAATGCATTAGGATGGACCATAGCTGACATAAAAGGAATTAGCCCTTTGATTTGCACACACATGATTTATTTGGAGGAAAATGCTAAATCCTCTAGAGAAATGCAACGAAGGTTGAATCCTAATATGAAAGAAGTAGTGAAAAATGAAGTCTAGATAATGGAATCATTTATCCTATTTCTGACAGCAAATGGGTAAGTCCTACCCAAGCTGTACCTAAAAAGTCTGGAGTCACTGTGATAACAAATGAGAAAAATGAGTTAATTCCAACTAGGATTGTTACTGGTTGGCGCATGTGCATTGACTATAGAAAAATTAATTCAATGACTAGAAAAGATCATTTCCCTTTACCTTTCATGGATCAAATCCTAGAAAGAGTTGCAAGTCATGAATTTTATTGTTTCTTAGATGGCTATTCAGGTTACAATCAAATTGAAATTGCATTGGAAGATCAAGAGAAGACTACTTTCACATGTCCATTTGGTACTTTTGCATATCGAAGGATGCCTTTTGAATTATGTAATGCACCAGCCACGTTTCAAAGATGCATGCTTAGCATATTCAGTGATATGGTTGAATGTTTTCTTGAGATTTTTATGGATGATTTTTCTGTTTTTGGTGATTCATTTGATGATTGTTTGACTAACTTAGAAAAGGTTTCGAACAGGTGTGAAGAGAAGAATCTTGTACTGAATTGGGAAAAATGTCACTTTATGGTAACAAATGGCATTGTACTTGGTCACATTGTTTCATCGAAAGGAATTAAGGTTGACAAATCTAAAATCGAGTTAATTGCCAACTTACCAACATCAAAATCTGTTAAGGATGTTAGATCATTCTTAGGACATGTTGGTTTTTACAGAAGGTTCATCAAATATTTTAGTGTAATATCAAAGCCCTTGAGTAACCTTCTAACAAAGGATAATATTTTTGAATGGACTGAACATTGTGAAGAAGCCTTTGTTAAACTTAAAAACTTGCTTACTTCTACTCCTGTCATTTAATCTCCTGATTGGTCGTTACCTTTCGAAATAATGTGTGATGCTAGTGATTATGCCGTGGGCGTTGTCTTGGGACAAAGAAAAGATAAGAAACCTTATGTGATTTACTATACAAGTTGTCGCACCCAACATCGCGGCGGCCCTAAAAAATAATAATTCTCTTGGTTTATTATGGAAAAAGAATAGATTTCTGGCATCTGGTTCTTTTTAGGAAAAATGTCTCGTTTGAGGAGTCGCCACCTAGTATTATGGTCACTAGGAACCCTAACTGGTCAACAGAGATCCTATGGTACGGGACTGGTTGAGGCTAGGGAAGGTATTAGCACCCCTAGCGCACCCTACCTGAGGTAAGCTGCATTGCTGTTTTAATCTTAACTTGCTAAAATTTATTTTGATTTGTGTGTAAGAACGTATGATATTATTGACTCTAACTTCAATGAATAAACCTAAGAAATAAATTTAAATCAATGCACGAATATATCCAACTCTGGCGTCGGTAAATATTCCACCATAAATAATTCTAATTAAAAAAAAAAATTCGACCACGAATAAATCCAACTCTGGCGTTGGTAAATATTCCACCACAAATAATTCTAATTTTAAATTCAACCACGAATAAATCCAACTCTGGCGTTGGTAAATATTCCACCACAAATAATTCCAATTAAAAATTCGACCGCGAATAAATCCAACTCTGGCGTTGGTAAATATTCGTGGCCCTAAAAAATTTTAAGACATGCAAAATTTTTGTCTACACTTTTTATTATCTATGTTTTCTCTTTTTTTTTTTGGGCCGGGCTGGGCCGGGCCCAGCCCAGCATAATTTCTTTGAGGTTGGGCCCAGCTCAGCCCATAGCCCAGCCGGCCCGATTGGGCTGTATCGAAGCGCACGCGTGAAGTGAATTCACGCGTGGCTTGAGCTGTGCGAAGGTAATTAAATTACCTTCGTACAATGTAATGCAACTTAATTTGAATGCGAAAAAAAAAAGAAATGAAGAGGAACGGCGTACCTGCTCTGCGAGGCGATGAAGACGATGGTGAAGCTCTGGCTGACTGACACCACCTTTTCTCCTCTGCTCCGTCTTCTTCTTTCCTTTGCTTTTGTGTTCACCGATTGCTTTCGGGTTCCAGTAGATTTTGAAAGGATGAAAAAAAAAAACCTTACAATGAAGACGCCGATTTACTGTGGATGTCAACTGTTGAGTCTTTTTTTCTTTTTTTCTGTTGTAGGGATAAAACAATGGCAGGGACAATCCTTGTTTGTGTGTATACTGCCCTCTTCCTTCCTTGCTCTCTGCATGTTGCTCTGCTTTTTCCTCTGTTTTGTTTTTTTTTTCTGATTTTTCGGTTGTGTGTGATTGGATTCTAGGACTAAACAAAAGATGCAATTCTGCAAAATACAAGGCAGTTTCTCTCGTGCGTATGGAGCCACCATATCTCTAAACTTAGAGCCAAGGCCATTCAGCACTTTATAATGTCAAATCATCATTTGAAAGAAGTGCATCAATCAACAAGAGTTCGTTTGCAATCATCTTGACTGCATGAAGAAACTCAGACACCATATGAGAGCCCCTTTGAATAAGGGTAAGATCTTCTTTCAACTACATAATCCTGGCTCGAGATTTGCTAGCAAACAAGCGAGCGAGATGTTGTAAGGCATCACAGCTTGTAGTTGTCATAGAAATAAGAGACATAGTTGCTTTAGAACAGAAGCAAAAATGGCATTTCAACAACTAGTCCTACATGTTCTAATGCGCATGGAGTGCCATAGCAGAGGTAAAAGAGTCCGCATTAGTGTAGGAGGGCATTGTATAATGCCATCCAAATATTTCATTAGATCATATCCAATGAGAATGGTGAGAAAAGTTGTGCACTAGGAAGGATAATTTGAGGATGTGAGTTTGTAGGGTAATTGGTTGGAAGTGTTGATAGTGATGAGAGGGAGTGAAGATGCAGAGTCTAAGAGAGGAGTAGGGTCGCCATTTGACATGGAGAATGTTTCTAATCTCATGAGAGAAGGAAGCTCTGATACCATTAAAGGATTATACGAATGATTTGATGCAGAAGCTTAATAATATTACATTACAACACTATCTATATATAATACAATACTGTGACTATGTAAGGAATGTTAATGAAAGAATATACAATCATAAACAAGACTGCAACTATTGAGGTGCTATACATGGAAGCAAATCACTGATGAGCCAAAGTTATTGTGATTTCCTTATAGTTTTTATCATGATAGCTATGGAATCGCTACTCGGTGACGTGGAGATCTACTCGGCCAGCCTTCAATATCAGCTCAAAAGCGACATAAACTTTTGATCCAACCATTGGATCGCGCCCAACAATTTACAGGGGTTTTCAGCAGCTGTTTTCATTGAGGTAGCTATGGAATCGCTACTCAGTGACGAGGTGGTCTAGCTGGCCATACTTGAGAATTGGCTTAAAAGGATCATAACTTTTGATCCGACCATTGGATCACACTTAAATTTGTACAGGAGTTTCTAGCAGTTGTTTTCATCAAGGTAGCTATAGAATTGGTACTCGGTGACATGGAGGTCTTCTCGCCAACCTTGAGTATCGACTCAAAAGGGCCATAACTTTCGATCCGACCATTGGATTGTGCTCAAAATTTTACATGGGTTGTCAAAGGCTATTTTCCATGGGTAGGCTATGGAATCACTATTCAGTGATGAGGACATCTAGTCGACCAAACCTTGAGTTATCGACTCAAAAGGGCCATAACTTTTAATCCAATAATTAGATTGTGCTCAAATGTTTTCTTGAGTTTCAGAGGCTGTTTTTCCTCGGGGTTGCTATGAAATTGCTACTTGGTGACGAGGAGGTCTGGTCGGCCAAAAATTTAGTAACGGCTCAAAAGGGGCATAACTTTTGATTCGACCGTTGGATCGTGCTTAAATTTTACGGGGGTTTGTAGAGGTTTTTTTTCCTTGGGGTAGCTATGGAATTACTACTCAGTGACATGGAGGTCCACTTGGCAAGCCTTGAGTATCGACTCAAAAGGGCCATAACTTTTGATTTGACTATTGGATCACGTTTAAAATTTTACAGGGGTTTCCAGAGGCTGTTTTCCTTAGGTAAGCCATGGAATTGTTACTTAGTGACGAGGATGTCTGTCGGCCAACCTTTAGTATCGAATCAATAGGGCCATCACTTTTGATCCGACTGTTGGATCAAGCTCAAAATTTTACAAGGGTTTCCAGAGGCTGTTTTCATTGTGGTAGGTATGAAATCACTACTCGGTGACGTGGAGGTCTACTCAACCAACCTAGAGTATCGGCTCAAAAGGGCCATAACTTTTGATCCGACCATTGAATCATGCCTAAAATTTAAACTCGGTAGCTATGGAATTGCTACTCGGTGACGAGGATGTCTGGTCTGCCATACTTGGAGTATCAACTCAAAAAGGCCATAACTTTTGATCTGAAAGTTGGATCACGTGCAAAGTTTTTACAGGGGTTTCAAAAGGCTGTTTTTCTTCGGGTAGCTATGGAATCTCTACTTGGTGACGTGGAGGTCTATTAAGCCATCTTTAAGTATCAGCTCAAAAGGGCTATAACATTTGATCTAACTGTTGGATCGCACTCAAAATTTTATAGGGGTTTTTAGAGGTTGTTTTCATCGGGGTAGTTATGGAATCGTTACTAGGGGATGTGTAGGTTTGTTCGGCTAGCCTTGAGTATTAGTTCAAAAGAGCCATAACTTTTTATTCAACTGTTGGATCGCACTCAAATTTTTACAAGATTTTTTAGAGACTATTTTCCTTGGGTAAGCTATGGAATCGCTATTAAGTGATGAGGACATCTAATCAACTACCCATGAGTATTGGCTCAAAAGGGTCATCCCCAAAACGTGCACGAATTAGCATTGGCTTTGTAAGCTTTGCAAATCGTTCCCCATGGTAATATCCCATGGTAATTAACATTAGTCTTTGTTGATTTAGTACTTTCATATAAAAAGCTTTTTCCATCTATTTTACTGGCCCTCAAGTTAGAATTGAAACCTTTGCCTGATAATTTGAAGTATGTATTCATTGGCGACAACAATACACTTCTTGTTATCATAGTAAAAAGTTTGACAAATATGCAAGAGGAAAAATGTAATATCCCACATCGACGGGTAAGGGTTTGGTAGGTGGCCTTATTAGTGGTGCTAATTGCTAACATGTTGTACGCGTTTTAAGGCGTTAGGCTTAGAAGTGAGCTTGCATCACCAGGAACAAAACCATAAGGGTGGTATGGCCCAAAGCAGACAATATACAACATGTTGGGCCAAGCTATTACAAAAATTGTGAAGTTGTTATGCAATCACAAAATGGCCATTGGATGGACTTTAGCTGACATCAAGGGCATTAGTCCCTTGATGTGTATGCATCACATACTATTGGAGGACAATGCGAAACCAACAAGGAAAATACAAAGGAGGTTGAACCCGCTTATGATGGAGGTAGTGAAAGCTAAAATTTTGAAACTATTAGATGCAGGAGTAATTTATCCCATCACAGACAATAAATGAGTGGTGTCAATCCATATGGTGCCTAAAAAGACCAGAATCACGTTGGTGAAAAAAAAAATGATGAACTTATCCCTACTCACATCTCGAGTGGATGGAGAATGTGTGTTGATTATAGAAAGCTCAATCTTTCTACACGCAAAGATCATTTCCCATTACCATTCATGGATCAAATGCTTGAACATCTAACATGTAAGTCTTTTTATTGCTTTCTTGATGAATATAGTGAATAAAATCAAATTGTTATTAATCTTAAAGATCAAGAAAAGACTACATTTACATGTCCATTTGGTACATATACATATAGAAGAATGCCCTTTGGTCTTTGTAATGCACCTGCAACATTTTAAATATGCATGATAAGTATTTTTTTTCTGACTATGTTTGAAAGAATAATTGAGGTTTTCATGGATGATTTCATGGTTAATGGTGATTTTTGTGATAAATGTCTAGAAAATTTATCTTTGATCATGAAAAGGTGCATTGAAACTAACCTTATCTTAAACTATGAAAAGTGTTATTTTATGGTAGAACAAGGAATAGTTCTTGGGCATGTTGTGTCTTCATGTGGATTAGAGGTTGATAAAGCTAAAATATACATTATATCATCATGGCCTTACCCCTTCTGCATGAGGGAAGTTCGTTATTTTCTTGTCCATGCAGGTTTCTATCGGTGCTTTATCAAATATTTCTCGAAGATTACGACAACCTTGTGCAAATTATTAGCCAAATAAGTGGATTTTGTGTGTTGATCAAACATGTAAAGATGTCCATGGTGAGCTTAAGAGGTGTGTCACATCTGCCCCTATTATCCAACCACCAAACTGGGATGAGCCTTTCGAGATAATATGTGATGCAAGTGACTATGCAGTAGGGGTTGTACTTGGGCAAAGAATTGGTAAGAATTTGCACATTATTACCTATGTTTCCCGCATGTTGGACATAGCGCAATGCAATTACCATACAACTAAAAATGAACTTTTTGTAGTGGTGTTTGCTCTAGAAAATTTGAGGTCATATTTACTTGGTATAAATGTCGTTGTTTTACTGACCATGCATCTTTGATGTATCTTTTGAAGAAAAAGGAGTCCAAACCAAGATTGATTAGGTGGATCTTGCTTTTACAAGAATTTGATCTTGAGATCAAAGACAAAAAAGGTGTCAAAAACCATGTGGCTAATCACTTGAGCTCACTAAGGACCGAGGATATACAAACTGAAACAATAAGAGAGACATTCCCCGATGAGCAGTTGTTTGTGTTACATTCCTCTACAAGACCATGGTATGATGATTTGGTGAACTATTTAGTTTACCAAAGAATTCCCTCTAGGTTTGTCTACATCCCAAAAAGACAAGTTACGAGCTGATGCTAAATATTATTTTTGGGATACTCCTTATATGTGGAAAGTTTATGTGGGTCAAGAGTTAGGAGATGTGTACCATAAGATGAATTTCATTTCATTCTCACTCTTATGGTGGGCATTTTGGAGCAAAAAGAACAGCCCACAAGGTACTTGAAAGTGTTTTTATTGGCCTTCTATTTTTAAGGATGCATATAATTTTTGCAAATTATGTGAAAAATGCCAAAGAAAACGTAATATCACTCATAAGAATCAAATGCCTTTAACGAATGTTATTGTAAGTGAAATTTTTTATGTTTGGGGTATTGACTTTATGGGTCCATTTCCTTCTTCTTTTGGCAATATTTATATCCTTCTTACTGTTGATTATGTGTCTAAATGGATTAAGGCGAAAGCCACACGAACTAACAATGCTAAGGTTGTTTTAGATTTTTTTAGGACTCACATATTTGACAGGTTTGGAATCCCTAAAGCTATCATTAGTGATTGTGGCACTCATTTTTGCAATCATTCAATGGAAGCATTGTTACACAAATATCATGTGACTCATCGAACTTCCACAACATACCATCCCCAAACAAATTGCCAAGCTGAAATTTCAAATTGAGAAATCAAGTCCATTTTAGAGAAGACAATGCAACCTAACCGGCGAGATTGAAGTCTACGACTTGGTGATGCACTTTAAGCTTATCGGATTACTTACAAATCACCTATAGGAATGTCATCTTAAAGGATGATTTACAAGAAAGCATGTCATCTACCGGTGGAGCTTGAACACAAAGCTTTTTGGGTCATTAAACAATGTAACATGGATTATGATGTTGCTGGGATTGCAAGAAAGTTGCAATAGCAAGGGTTGAAAGAGATTCGAAATGATGCTTACGAGAATGCAAGGATTTACAAAGAAAAGACCAAGAGTCTCCATGATTGAATGATTACAAAACAAAGAGTTTAATGTTGGAGACAAAGTCCTTTATCATTCGTGTTTAAAAAATTTTCTTATAAAGTTGTGCTCTTGTTGGATTGGACCCTTTGTTGTTTCTAATGTTTTCTCTTATGGTGCAGTTGAGATTACAAGTTTAGAAACAAACTAAGTGCTCAAGGTCAATGGGCATCACTTGAAAACTTGTTTTGAAGGTTGGACGACAAAACTCGCTGCTTCTAATGAGTTAGCTGAACCAATCTATAAAGAATGAGCAAGTCACATGTTGAGCTAATGATATAAAACAAAAGCGCTTACTAGGAGGCAACCCAACACACAAAAACAAAATCAGATTTGCTTTCTTTTTCCCTTTTCTTTTATTTTTCACATTTTACTTTATTTTTGTCATTCTCTTATATTCCATTTCTTTTATTTCAACATTAAGGACAATGTTGTTATAAACCCCCGGTTATAATTTTTCTAGGTTATTAAAATATTAGAAATTTAACCAATAGTAAATCGGGTTAAATTAGGATCAAGTTTCTTTATAGTAATTGTAGTTTTGGATGTTAGCTAACTAAGGAAATTGGTCTTGCTCAATTTGCAGTTGTAGAACTCCAGCTATGGGTCACATAACGAGATTGGGTCATGATAGACTTTGTAGGGCAATAGGTATGGTTTCTTAATAAGCAATTTTTAATATCTTAGACGTCAAACTGGGTTCTCCTTCCTTCAGAGAACTTATAGCCTTATATCTTAGCTTTCTAATGAGACCAATCTTGCTTGAAATTGAGTTCTATAACTTTAGATATAGCTAACAATATGAGGAGAGGTCGGAGAATAATAGTTCAATATCAAGACCGTAATAGTTAGACAATGACATTCCAATGTTTGTTCATGAGAAATTTTAACTGTCTTGGATGAAGAACTAGGTTCTCCTTCCTTCATAGAACTTGTAACCTCATGTCTTAGCTTTCTAATGAGACCAATATCCCTTGAGGTGAAGTTCTATAACTTTAGATATAGTTAAAAGTCTAAGGAGAGGTCGGACAGTAACAGTTTAGCATTAAGACAGTAACAGGTTGACAATAACAGTCCAAAGTTTGTTGATGAGCAATTTTGATTGTCTTCGAGGCAAAACTAGGTTGTCATTCATTTAGAGAACTTGTAACGTCATGTCTTAGCTTTCCAACGAGACCAATCTACTTTGAAGTGGAGTTCTATAACTCTAGATATAGTTAAAAGTCTGAGGAGAGGTCGGACAATAACAATTTAATAGCAATACAGTAACAGTCGGACTGTAACATCCCAATGATTGTTGATGAGCAATTTTGACTTTCTTAGAGTCAGAACTGGGTTCTCTTCCTTCAGAGAACTTCTAACCTCTTCTCTTAGCTTTCCAACGAGACAAACCTCGCTTGAAGTGGAGTTTTATAACCCTAAATATAGTTACAAATCTAAGGAGAGGTCAGATAGTAATAGTTCAATATCAAAACAGTAACAGTTGGATTGTATTAGCCCAATGTTTATTGATGAGCAACTTTGACTGTCTTAGAGGCATAACTAGGTTCTCCTTCCTTCAGAGAACTTGTAACCTTGTGTCTTAGCTTTCCAACAAGACCAATCTCGATTGAAATGGAGTGTTATAACTCTAGATATATTTAAAACTCTAAGGAGATGTCAAACAGTAACAGTTCAATATCAAGACAGTAATAGTTCGACAGTAACAGGCCAAATGGTTGTTGATGAGCAATTTCGACTATCTTCGATGTAAAACTGGTTTCTCCTTCCCATTAGAGAACTTGTAACCTCGTGTCTTAGCTTTCCATTGAGACCAATCTCACTTGAAATGGAGTTCTATAACTCTAGATATAGTTAAAAATCTAAGGAGAGGTCGGACAAAAATAGTTCAATAGCAAGACAGTAATAGTGGACTGTAACAGCTCAATATTTGTTGATGAGCAATTTTAACTATCTTAGAGGCAAAACTAGGTTCTCCTTCTTGCAGAGAACTTGTATCCTCGTGTCTTAGCTTTCTAATGAGTCCAATCTCACTTGAAATGGAGTGTTATAAACTCTAGATATAGTTAAATGTCTAAGGAGAGATCGGATAGTAACAGTTCAATATCAAGAAAGTAACAATTGGACAGTAACGGTCCAATGTTTGTTGATGAGCAATCTTGACTGTCTTAGAGGCAAAACTAGGTTCTCCTTCTTTATAGAACTTGTAACCTCATGTCTTAGCTTTGCAACTGGACCAATCTCCCTTGAGGTGGAGTTCTATAACTCTAGATACAGTTAAAAGTCTAAGTAGAGGTCAAACTGTAAAAGTTTAATATCAAGACAGTAACAATTGGAAAATAACAATCAATGTTTGTTGATGAACAATTTTGATAGTCTTCGAGGAAGAACTGGGTTCGCCTTCCTTCAAAGAACATGTAACCTGGTGTCTAAGCTTTCCAACGGGACCAATCTCGTTTGAAATGGAGTTTTATAACTCTAGATATAGTTACAAATCTGAGGAGAGGTCGGACAGTCACAGTTCAATATCAAGACAGTAACATCCCAATGTTTGTTAATAAGCCATTTTGACTGTCGAGGCAGAATTAGGTTCTCTTTCCTTTTGGGAACTTGTAACCTCCTGCCTTAGCTTTCCAATGACACCAATCTCACTTGAGGTGGAGCTCTATAACTCTAGATATAGTTAAAACCCTAAGGAGAGGTCGAACAGTTCAATATCAAGACAATAACAGTTGGACAGTAACAGTCCAATGTTTGTTGATGAACAATCTTGACTGTCTTAGAGGCAGAACTGGGTTCCCCTTCCTTCAAAGAACTTGTAACATCGTATCATAGCTTTCAAACAAGATTAATCTCTCTTAAAATGAAGTTCTATAACTCTGGATATAGTTAAAAAATCTAAGAAGAGGTCGGATAGTAATAGTTCAATAACAAGATAGCAACAGTTGGACAGTAATAACCCAATGTTTGTTGATGAGCAATTTTGACTATCTTAGATCCATAACTGGGTTGTCCTTCATTCAGAGAACTTGTAACCTCATGTCTTAGCATTCCAACGAGACTAATCTCACTTGAAATAGAGTGTTATAACTCTATATATAGTTAAAATTCTGAGGAGAGGTCGGACAGTAACAATTCAATATCAAGACAGTAATAGTCCAATGTTTGTTGATGAGCAATCTTGACTGTCTTAAAGGCAGAATGAGTTTTCCTTCCTTCAAAGAACTTGTAACCTTGTATCATAGCTTTCCAACGAGACTAATCTCTCTTGAAATGGAGTTCTTTAACTTTGGATATAGTTAAAAATGTAAGGAGAGGTCGAACAGTAATAGTTCAATAGTAAGACAGTAACAGTAGGACAGTAACAACCTAATGTTTGTTGATGAGCAATTTTGACTATCTTAGAGGCAGAACTGGGTTGTCCTTCAATCAGAGAACTTGTAATCTCATGTCTTAGCTTTCCAATGAGACCAATCTCGCTTCAAATAGAGTGTTATAACTCTATATATATAGTTAAAAGTCTGAGGAGAGGTCGGATAGTAAAAATTTCAATATCAAGATAGTAATAGTCCAATGTTGGTTGATGAGCAATCTTGACCGTCTTAGAGGCAGAACTGGGTTCTCCTTCCTTCAAAGAACTTGTAACCTCGTATCATAGCTTTCAAATGAGACTAATCTCTCTTGAAATGGAGTTCTATAACTCTAGCTATAGTTGAAAATCTAAGGAGAGGTCGGACATTAATAGTTTACTAGCAAGACAGTAACAGTTGGACAGTAACAACTGAATGTTTGTTGATGAGCAATTTTGACTATCTTAGAGGCAGAATTGGGTTCTCTTTCCTTCAGAGAACTTGTAACCTCATGTCTTAGATTTCAAATGAGACTAATCTCTCTTGAGGTGAAGTTTTATAACTCTAGATATAGTTAAGAGTCTGAGGAGAGGTCGGATAGTAAAAGTTTAATATCAAGTCAGTAACAGTCCAATGTTTGTTGATGAGCAATCTTGACTGTCTTAGAGGCAGAACTAGGTTCTCCTTCTTTCACAGAACTTGTAACCTTGTGTCTTAGCTTTCAAACGAGACAAGTCTCTCTTGAAGTAGAGTTCTATAACTCTAGCTATAGTTGAAAATCTAAGGAGAGGTGGGACAGTAATAGTTTACTAGCAAGACAGTAACAGTTGGACATTAACAACCGAATGTTTGTTGATGAGCAATTTTGACTATCTTAGAGGCAGAATTGGGTTCTCCTTCCTTCAGAGAAATTGTAACCTCATGTCTTAGATTTCAAATGAGACTAATCTCTCTTGAGGTGGAGTTTTATAACTCTAGATATAGTTAAGAGTCTGAGGAGAGGTCGGATAGTAAAAGTTTAATATCAAGTCAGTAACAGTCCAATGTTTGTTGATGAGCTATCTTGATTGTCTTAGAGGCAAAACTAGGTTCTCCTTCCTTTAAAGAAATTATAACCTCTTATCTTAGCTTTCAAATGAGATGAGTCTCTCTTAAAGTGGAGTTCTATAACTCCAGCTATAGTTAAAAATCTATGGAGAGGTCGGAAAGTAATAGTTTAATAGCAAGATAGTAACAGTTAGATAGTAACAACAAAATATTTGTTGATAAGCAATTTTGACCATCTTAGAGGCAGAATTGGGTTATCCTTCCTGCAGAGAACTTATAACCTCGTGTCTTAGCTTTCTAATGAGACTAATCTCTCTTGAGGTGGAGTTCTATAACTCTAGATATAGTTAAAAGTCTAAGGAGAGGTCAAACAGTAAAAGTTTAATATCAAGACAGTAACAATCCAATGTTTGTTGATGAACAATTTTGACTATCTTAGAGGCAAAACTGGGTTGTCCTTTATTAAGAGAACTTGTAACCTCATGTCTTAGCTTTCTAAATAGACCAATCTTGCTTCAAATAGAGTGTTATAACTCTATATGTAGTTAAAAGTCTGAGAAGAGGTCGAACAATAATAGTTCAATAGCAAGACTGTAACAGTTGGACAGTAACAACCTAATGTTTGTTAATGAGCAATTTTGTAGGGTGAGGGGATTGCCACAATTGGACTAGCATACATTTAGTGTATGTTAGGATCCCGGGTAAGGGGATCACCATGTATGGACTAGCATACATTTAGTTTATGTTAGGATCCTGAGTAAGGGGGATCGCCACGATTGGACTAGCATACATTTAGTGTATGTTAGGATCCCAGGTAGGGGGATCGCTATGTAATGGCTAGCATACATTTAGTGTATGTTAGGATCCCGGATAAGAGGATCACCTTGCATCGACTCATATGGGGTGATGATGATGGTACCAATGAAATTGGTATCGGTAATGTGATAAGCAAAAATAATCATGTTCGATCTCATAAAGTCTAGAATGAAGGTTGAAAGTGGCAAAGGGAAACAATTAATAATAGTTGAATAAGGAAGGGATTCTAATAAAAAACTAGAAGGGAGAAACGAATGAACTATGAATGGCATGTTACCCTGTTAAAATTGTTAGATATTCGTGTTGCCATATTTATTGTAATATTCACCTTTCAATAATATGTATTTTGTTTCAGGATCATCACGTGCACGATAGGAGTAGATCCTAGCTTATGTTCCCTTCTTGTAATCTAGGTTCTAGGGAGTATACCCTTGTATTTTTGTAAACATGAAAATGTTTGTATAACTTAGTTTGTATAATTAATGTTTAAACTTGATTGAATGAATTTAACCATGTAGTTCATATAACCATACTTCATGCCTATGAAATTATACTTATTTATTTTATCTATCCATAATGATATTTTGTTATATAATGCATATCGTAAATATTATGGTTGATAGATGTGAGTATAAGTGTGGAAATTAAAATCCAGGATGATTGGGTCAGGAATTAAGTTATGAGATGCAAGCTATTAGAAGTGTAAATAAATTCATGTCAATAACTTGGGACCTTCCGATATAGGGGGGAACTCCGTTAAAATTCTGGTAGATTTTAATACGAAGACCATTGATTGTGCATCAAAAGTATCATTAAGTCTTTTATTTTACATATGTATTTATTGTTTTTATTTGGGTTTTTATAATAAGTGATGTGCTTTTTAGTAATGAAGTTTCTTTTAATGTTTCGATAGGTTTTTGGAGCTTAAATGAATTATTTCAGAAAATTCAACGTCGGAATTCAGAACAAAGAATTGAAGAGAAATTTAGTTGAAGATTGAAGCAAATCTTGGTTCAAATAAGTGCTCCAAATTTGCCCAAAAAATCAATTATTTTCCAATTCTAGAAAAGAATATCATATGATCCATTTCAAGCCCAAACTTACCTTATGTTGTGTGCAAACTTCAACCATCAAAACACTCAAGGTTTCAATGTCAATCTTAGCCCAAATAATAGGTACAATTGTATACTTATTTGATGTTTAAATCCAACCCCAAATCAGCCCCCAAATCAGCCTCCAAATCAGCCCAAGCACAATCCATGATCTTACATGTCCACACAACAAATAATATTTGATTTATTTTGGGCAATTAATTGATTCAAGAGGGCAAGCACATGGATGGAAAGCTGGAGGGGACATTGTGACATTATTTTGGGTCAACAAGAAGAAAGAAACAGCTCATAAAGGAGGAAGAAAAACGTGCACCAAAGTGTTCTCCAAGCTGGCCTGATTTAAATTTTTCCAGAACATCTTTCGGTGTTTTTGCCCATAACTTTTGACTCAGATGTCCAAATGAGCTGTTCTTTAATGATCTGGAAAGCTCATAGAATTGCCTATAAATATGTCTCTAATAGCCATCTCCAGGGGAGGCTTCTAAGAGGGTCGAATTGCTGTCCAAATTTAGAGTCAGATTTGTGTCCGAATTTTTTACTGAAATTCTGTTGTGTTCTTCTTTTGTAGATTTCGGTTCTTTAGTTTGTAAAACTTATTATTTCAGTTTGATTCAAGTTATTTCATGTTTATTCAAGTGTTCTTACATATAATCATGGTTGGCTAATCTCTTTCTTGGATCCAAATCAAGGATGATGGTGATTGAGGTGAGTTCTTTAAGATATAAAATGAATCTTAATGTTTATCTTCTCATTTTCTTCATGAATGTTTTATTATTGCAAAGAAATTTTTAGAAATCATTTAGGTAATGTTATAATCTTGAATTTTTATGCACAAACCTTAGTTTTGGTATAGAGATTGCTTGATTCAATGTCTTACTTAATTTGAAAGTACTTGTTCATTCTTAAGCAATAATTAATCTTCATCAATTTAAACTTCATTGTAATATCTTCCGATCTAATATCACCATCGTTGATATTTGGTTGAGTTATCTTATATATGTTGAAGAAATCACCAATACATCACCATTAAAAATTGATTTGGACCAAGACTTACTTTTTCTTGTCTTTTAAAAATCTATTTACACTTTTTCATCTTTGAAAACAAATCCATCAATTATTTTCAACCAAGTTATTGTTAATTTAATTTCTCTTGAGTTTTTTTTTGTTGTTACCTAGCTTATTTTCCAGATCTAGCTCTCTGTGGATATGACCTCGATCTTACCGAGTTAATTGCTACATCGCACACTCGTGCACTTGCGAGTTAAAACAAGCCGATCATAAAAAGCGGTCAAGCAATTTTTGGCGCCGTTGCCGGGGAGCTAGCAAGCAAAGGTAACAAATTTATATTTGATTATTGAAAAATAAAAAAAAAATTCATATAAATAAAAAATCAAATGGCTGGTTTTACCGCCTAAAAAAAAAAAAAATTTGACCTCAACTTTTTGGATATTGGACTATTAATTGTTGGATTTTGGTTTGTTCAACCATTTTTCTTTTATTGTTTATTCTAGTTAGTTTCTAATATTTATTGTTTATATTATAAGGCCGGTTTTACCGCCTCTTGTTTATTTTATTTTGTTGTTATTTATTGTTATTTATTTCTTTTATATTTATTGTTTGAAGTGCTTGGCCGGTATTACCGCCTCTTGTTTATTTTATTTTGTTGTTATTTATTGTTATTATTTCTTTTATATTTTATTGTTTGAAGTGCTTGGCCGGTATTACCGCCTCTTTATTCATGCTTGTTATACTTATCTTTTAATGTTTATTGTTGTTAATATTGTTTATTAGTTGGAGAGTGAATTTCTTAATTTGTTGTATTTTTATTTTTGAGCCATTACTTTATCTTGTACGTTTCATTTACTTTTATTTGCAATCTTTTTTTTTTGTTTTTTTTGTTTTTGTTTTTTTTTCTCCTTTCCTTTCGTATTCATATAATTGTTATTTTATTATTATTATTATTATTATTATTTTATCATGGCTAATGTTGAAGATGTAGAGGGTGAAGGGAGTGTTCAAGGTAATGGACCTCCACAATTTAATGATCAACCTAATTTTCGAACTCTTAGAGAGTATCTTTCACCCGGCCAGACAAAGTACACCTTCGTGTATTATCTTGCCTCTTAACCAACAAGCTTTCAATTTGAAACCGGGCATGATTCAACTTCTTCCCACATTTCACGGTATGGATTCTGAAAATCCATACATACACATTAAGGACTTTGAAGAGGTATGTAATACTTTTATTGATAGAACATGCACTGAGGAAACTATTCGGCTTAAATTGTTCCCATTCTCTCTAAAGGATAAAGCCAAGCTTTGGCTAAACTCCTTACGTCCTAGGTCTATAGGTACATGGAGAGAAATGCAAGCTGAATTTTTGAAAAAATACTTCCCACTCATAGGACGGCAGCCTTACAACGTCAAATGATGAATTTTTCTTGTAGTCCAAATGAGTCATTTCACCAAGCTTGGGAAAGGTTCAAAGACTTGTTAAATGCATGCCCCCACCATGGTTTTGAGATGTGGAGGTTAGTGAGTTTCTTCTACGACTCTCTTACCGCAGATTTTAAAAAGCTAGTGTCAACCATGTGTAATGGTGAGTTTTATGACAAAGAACCAAGTGAAGCCTTCGATTTTTTTTTGATCAATTGGCTGAAAACACAAAGCAATGGGAGACTTCTCTCCCACTTCATGTTGAGTCTAGAAACACCATTTCTCATTCAAGTGGGAAGTTCCAATTAAAAGAGACTGATGATCTTAATGCTAGATTAGCCTCATTGGCTAGGAAAAGTAGAGTCTCTTGAGATTAAAAAAGTGCATGTCATGAGTGAACAACAAGAGGGAAAGTTGTGTTGTTTGTGAGAGCAAAGGGCATAGGACAACTGAGTGTCCTACCATTCCAGCCTTCAAGGAAGTGCTATATGGCCAAACTTCTGATTCAAGTAATGTTAGAAAGCCATTTTCAAACCAAGTAGGCAATCCCTACTCTGAGACCTATAATCCTGGATGGAGGAACCACCCAAATTTTGGATGGAGAAATGAGGGCTCTTCAGTACTCAAACATTTCAACCTCCACCCCAACCATTTCATGCTCCCACACATAACACGTACCAACCACCTCATAAGAGATCCCTAGAGGATACTCTTCAACAATTCATGCAAACACAAGGAGGAATCAACAACCAAGCTTACAAATTTCAAGACCAGACCAATAGGACCTTAGATGACATTCGAAGTCAACTAACCAAGTTGACTCAATCACTAAGCATTCAAGAGAAGGGAAAGATCCCAGCTCAACCAATGCCAAATCCTAGAGGTCAGGTACACATGAGTGAATCTTCACTTGGTGAACCTTCAAACCATGAACAAGTCCAAGCCATCACTACCCTTAGAAGTGGAAAAGATTGTTGACAAAGCTATAGGTTTTGGGATTCCTAAAGGTATTGTGGAGGAGAAATCTAGGGAGAGTGAAGAGGGAATCAAAACACAAGTGACAAATGAGAGTTTGAGTGACAAAGAAGGGCGAGATAAATGAGAAAGAGATGAGTGAGAAAGGAGATGATTCAAGAAAAATTAGAGTCAAAGTGAGTGATTTAGAATTTGTTCCTAGAGCACCATTTCCACAGAGGTTAGGGAAACCT